>NC_083433.1:3517471-3637471 GCF_020745735.1 Hemiscyllium ocellatum | reverse complement strand
CTGTGGACAGGGACAGGTGCATGAATAAATCAGGAAAAGGTAAGATCATGTAAAAAAGCAGCACATTAATCATGGGTGACCTTAATCGTCATGTAGACTGTGGTAATCAAATTAGCAGATGTAGCCACAAGGTTGAATGTATAGAGTGCATTCCAGACAGTTTCCTAGAACAATATGTTGTGGATCCAATCAGGGATCAGATGAGTTTGGATCTAGTAATATACAATGAAGTGGGTTTAATGAATTATCTCAATCTAAAAGATCCCCTCAGAAGCAATGTCTATAACATGGTTGATTTTAACATTCAGTCTGACATTAGGAAACTAGGGTTAGAAACAATGGTGTGAAGTTTATGGAGAGGTAGTTACAAGGAAATGAGGCTAGAGTTGGTTGTGTGGACAGCGTAAGGAGAATGGCAAAATAGATAACTGAGGGACAATGGCAGAAAAGAGTTCATGGCTCACAGCAAAGATGGATCCTAACAAGGAAGCAAGATTCTAGGAAGGAGATAAACTGTTTGTGATTAACCAAGGAAGCTGAGGATAGCATCGAATTGAATTTCAAAAACTGTGGCAAAGGTTAATGGTAAGCCAGAGACTTGTGCAAGTTTTAAAAGATAATCCAAGAATAATAAAAAGTGAGAAAATAAGTCTGTGGGTAAATTACCAAGTAATATAAAAATTGACTGTAAGAGCTTCTTTACGTATATGAAAAAGAAAGACAGAAACCAAAGTGAACATAGGCCTCTTAGAGAATGAGGCTTGGGAAACCAAGAGATGCCAGGAGGGATTGATTATTTGAAGCAGAGATGTAAGCTCTATCTGAACAATAAGGTTTCCAAGAAAGCATTCTATCCTCCATGCATTCCTCACTAATCATACTCAGAGGACCTTTAACAACCTGGGGAGGTTCCATCTCCAATTTGGCCTTTTCATCAAGACCCCCAACCTCTCCACCCCCTATGAGATCCTTGCCCTACACTGACATCATTCTGGACTTACTCTTGAGGGAACCCCACTCTTGGCCATCCTTTGCTACTGGTGCTACAATCTGATTGGTTGAAAGGCTGTGGTGCCCTCCACTCTGGTTGGTGGAGATGGGTTTCTTGTCAACCCAATGGGTGACAGAGCAGGAATCTCCCCCCTCCCCAAAATTCCTGCCCCCTGTATTCAGGATGTCTTAGTGCACAGGGATGGCATCCCCAATGCCTGAACCAGAAACCCCAGGTAGCAGTCCTTCAACTGGACATGATGGTTTTGGAAAATACGTTGGGAACATGGCCAAACAGGTTCTTCCAGTCGCCGATGGAGAGAGTGGGAGTATCTCATGGTCAGTGTAGGACAGTATCTTATCCCAAAGAATGGTCAAATCCAGAAGAAGTCCCTGGTTCAACGCTGGGAAAGAGGGAAGGGTGAAAAGAAGGACAAACCTGAGATGGGATCCAAGAGAGGCTCCACACAAATGCAGCATCACTCACTCACCTTAGAATTCCAGTAGTGAGATTATGTTTCACCTGATGTGGACATTGCTGGCAAGACCAACATTAGGGGTCCAAGACTAACTGCCCTTGAATGGAGTGGCTTGCTTGGTTTGGAGTAACGTGTCAGCCACACCAGAAAATTCCCTTCCCTAAAGGCTATGACCTGGTTATTGCTTTTCAGAATTCCTCTCTCTTCTTGTTATTCAGTATCGGGTAAGGTTCCAGCACCTCACAGGAAGGGTTTTCCTGGTCCTCTCAGTTTGATTGGCAATGATCAATAAATCGAAGAGTATTGAAAGGCACTGTAACTAATCGGATAGGTTGGAGTAGACAGCATGTAAAATCATTAAACATACACCGTTTCAGGTAATTCTCTCAATGCTGTAAATAAATTAAACCACTAATTCCTCTAGATCTACTTGCACAGGCTCACTGACAGACCAACAACATCAAAGTGCATTTATATAGTACCTTTATCACAGTGACAATTCCTGAACGGCTAAAGAAACAAAATTTGATTATATGACATGTCAGAGGATATTAGACAGGTGGTGAAAATCGTCCTGGAGAGGGTCTATAATGATTCAAGAGAGAGAGAGAGGGAACTCTTCAGAGCTTAGGACTAAGGCTACTGAAGATAGGGCTATAGTGGGGGGTACAAGAGTGGAAATCTGGGGTGCAGAACAGGCCAGGGTTGGAGAAGTGTAGATGTTTTCAGAGATTTGCAATGAGAGAGAGAGAGACTCGCTGAGACCCTTGTGGAGGGAGGAGGAGAATTTCTTCAAGGTGAGTACCCTTGGAAGACGTTTCGCAGTGAGGTTAGAATGACTAGGAGAAAGTGAGGATTGCAGCTGCTGGAGATCACAGTCAAAAGATGTGGCACTGGAAAAGCCCAGCATTTCAGGCAGCATCCGAGGGGCAGGAGAGTTGACGTTTCAGGCATAAACCCTTCATCAGGAATATGTGAGGGTGGGGGAGCTGAGAGATGAATGGGACTGGGAGTGGGGGCAAGCTTTTCATCTGTAAAACTACTCCCAGGGACCCTGTGAATTCACAGAGAATGTGTTCCAACCACTCAACTGTGACTCAGATTTGGTATCTGCTGTAATATGCATTATCTACCTGACCTCCTGCAATGGACCATAAACCACCCTCCCAGTTCTTCTTACAGCTTCCATCGAAGCTATGGGCATTGTGGGTCTACCTACAGCACATGGACTGCAGCGGTTCAAGAAGGCAGCTCACCCCCACCTTCTCAAGCAGCACAGAAACAGGCCATTCAGCCCAACTCTTCAATGCTTACTGTCATACAAAGGTATCCTCTCACTCCTCATCATCTGAGTGTATCTGCAGATTCTCCTACTCTCTCCTCCTTTCCACTAGTTTACCCATCCGTTCATCTCAACCGCTCCCTGTGGGAGAGACTTCCACATTCTCACCAATCTCTGGAGGAAGGTGTTGTACCTGAAATCCCAGTTGGGGAACTATCCAATAGTAACTACCCTACATTTATCTCGGGTATCCCATATCCTCAATGTTGGGCCCCTGTACCCAAGCAGAAACATCTTATTGTGTAATCTCTCGTAATCTTAAAGGCCTCTGTCAGATCACTCCTCAACCTTCTGGATTTTACAGAAAAAGGCTCCAGCCTCTTCAATATTTCCTGAGGGCTATAACCTTTCCATTCTGATATCATTCTTAATTGCCAATGCTCATGTAATTTTAACAACATTGCAGCATAACTGCTCACAGTGCTCGCTGTGTGATCAAACCATAGGTTCACTGCTTTTCAATTCTATGCCTCTAGAAATGGAACATGGAGGACTGCAGATTATACAAAGTACAAAATGCTTTGTACAAAATCATCTGATGGTAATTTCTAATGAAAGCAGGAAGTGCATCACATCCACAAGTGTCCATTCACTCCATCAGCGATGCTCAGTAGCAGCAGCGTGTACCATCTACAGGATGCACTGCAGAAATTCACCAAAGATCCTCAGACAGCACCTTCCAAACTCACAACCACTTCCATCTAGAAGGTCAAGGGCTGCAGATACATGGGAACACTGCCTCCCGGCGAGTTTCCCTCCAAAGCACTCACCATCCTGACTTGGAAATATATTGCAGTTCCTTCAGTGTCACTGGGTCAAAATCCTGGAATTCCCTCCCTAAGGACGTTGTGGGTCTACCCAAAGCAGGTGGACTGCAGCTCACCCCCAACTTCTCAAGGGGCAACTAGGGACGGGGCAGTAAATGTTGGCCTAGCCAGAGATGCTGACATCCCTCAAATAAGTAAAAAGGTTTCAGAAAAGTCCCTTTCAAGCTTCCAGTGTGTCTATTCATCACTGTGACAATGTGTCTCCAGCTAATACAATACCTGCTCTACATTCCCAAAATCTTCTGTTTATATTTCAGATTTCTAGCACTTAAAAGTTCCAGTTTCATCCTGATTCTAAACCTGAGCTTCATTAAAGAGAAATGGTCCAAACTGGAAACATTACAAGGTGCTTGTTCACAATGGTTTTTATTGAAAATGTAAATGGTGTGACACTGAAAACTCCAAAGCATGGTGTGTGCTGAGGAAATGGGAAACCAACAATTCACTTCCTAAAGATGTAACTGTTGGCACTGTTGCAGTTTTCAACAGAGACCCCAGGAGCCAATGAATTGATATCAATTAGGAACAAAATACACTGTCAAAGAGAGACAACTCCTCCCAGACAGAATATTGCAAAGACGTATAATTTAGAGCTTGCTTCAGTTAGGTTCAGTTGACAGATCTGAAGATGTATCTAAACAGCTTTTGCTTTGTCAAACAGTGCGTTCATTTTCTCAGGAGCTTAAAGCTTGAAATGTTCTCTTTTTACCAGCTGCCTGGGATCAAAAACATTATAATTTGTTTAGTTCACAGTATGGAACAGGACTGGCTCCATTTTGCTGCTTTCCAAGTTTTTAACTCCTCCATCCTGTCAACAACCATCATCAGTTTCTCCCACAGAAAACGGTTCACTTTTCATTAAAGTGTTACTGAAGCCAGCCGCAAAGCCACATTTATTAAATGGGCACTGACCTGTGACCTTCGCCCCCTGGAAGAATAACAGCAGCAGACGTATGGGAACACCATTATTGCTGAGGGAGTGGGCCATATCCCAGTCAGCCATTGTTGACTGTGCACCAACATCATGAAACTCACTACCTCACAGCACAGTGGGGGTCTCTCCATCAGACAGCAGGGTGGGGGTCTCTCCATCAGAGAGCACTGTGGGGGTCCCTCCATCAGAGAGCACAGTGGGGTTCTCTCCATCAGAGAGCACAGTGGGGGACCCTCCATCAGACAGCAGGGTGGGGGTCTCTCCAATAGAGAGCATAGTAGGGGTCCCTCCATCAGTGAGCACAGTGGGAGTCCCTCCATCAGAGAGCAGGGTGGGGGTCCCTCCATCAGAGAGCACAGTGGGGGGTCTCTCTATCAAAGAGCACATTGGGGGTCCCTACATCAGAGAGCAGGGTGGGGGTCTCTCCATCAGAGAGCACGTTGGGGATCCCTCCATCAGAGAGCACAGTGGGGTTCTCTCCATCAGAGACAATGGTGGGGGACCCTCCATCAGACAGCAGGGTGGGGGTCTCTCCAACAGAGAGCACAGTGGGGGTCTCTCCATCAGTGAGCACAGTGGGAGTCCCTCCATCAGTGAGCACAGTGGGAGTCCCTCCATCAGAGAGCAGGGTGGGGGTCCCTCCATCAGAGAGCAGAGTAGGGGTCCCTACATCAGAGAGCACAGTGGGGGGTCTCTCTATCAAAGAGCACGTTGGGGGTCCCTACATCAGAGAGCACGTTGGGGGTCCCTCCATCAGAGAGCAAAGTGGGGTTCTCTCCATCAGAGACAATGGTGGGGGACCCTCCATCAGACAGCAGGGTGGGGGTCTCTCCAATAGAGAGCACAGTGGGGGTCCCTCCATCAGTGAGCACAGTGGGAGTCCCTCCATCAGAGAGCAGGGTAGGGGTCCCTACATCAGAGAGCACATTGGAGGAGGTCTCTCCATCAGAGAGCACAGTGGGGGTCTCTACATCAGAGAATACCGAGGGGTCCCTCCATCAGAGAGCACAGTGGGGAGTCCCTCCATCAGATAGCAGGGTGGGGAGTCCCTTTATCAAGCATTGTATATTACAGCTCTCCAGCCCCATCTTTACCATGGTGGTGTGAGTAGTAAAGGGGGTAATTAACTGCGGTTCTACCCGTGATGCCTGCATTCTGAGAATGAACGTTTATAAAATGATTCAGTTTTGTACCTGTGATTGCCAGCTAACCAAACAGGTGGGTCATTGTTGTCAGTGTTTATCAGTCAGCAATTCACTCAGAACACGTGAAAATATAAAAGGGCCTTTAAATGTCATCTCAGATTGCATTCTGTCTTTGTCTCTCCTTCATTCTCTCAAATGTCACTGTAAATATACACAATACCAACACGTCCCTCTCTCCTCTCTTCCCTAATAACATAAAGGAGTGCACGTTTGTAAAGTATTGTCACAATTAGCCACTGTTCAAATTGTTCTGAATTATTGGTTAGGTAGAACAAAGAATAAAGAACAGTATAGCTCAGGAATAGGCCCTTCAGCCCTCCAAGCCTGCACTACCTCATTTTGCCCTTCTATACCAAAACTGCCTTCACTTACAGGATCCATGTCCCTTTATTCCCTTCCTATTCACGAATCTGTCCAGGTGCATCGTGAATGCTGCTATTGTGTCTGCTTCCAGCATCTCCTTTGGCAGTGCGTTCCAGGCGCTCACCGCCCTTTGTGCGTAAAGTTATCCTCACACACCTCTTTTAAACATCTTCCACCCCCATCCCGACACCTTGTATCTTTGTCCCTTAGTAATTGACCCCTCCACCCTGGGAAAAAGTCTCACACTTCCCACTCTATCTTATAAACTTCAATCAGGCTGCCCCTCAGCCTCCTGAAAATTCCTGCCAGGAAATTCCTTTGTTGGCATCTCTCAGTCTCCTTGTTTCTCATTTCCCATCACTGACACCTTGGCTAATATTGTGATTGGTTTTGTTCATAATTCAGCATTGAATCATAAAGAGAGGGAGGGCTCCCACTTACATTTGCAGCTGAGAGGAAGAAACGTGATTTGCAAGCAGGTCCTTACTGTTCACTGCCTCCCAACACATTCTTCCCCAGAAACCGGGCAGCAAGCTAGCTCAGTGTCTAGCCTCTAGCCTCGGGCAACTGGCTGTGTGGAGTTTGCACATGCTCCCTGCAAAGATGTGCAGATTAGGGTGGATTGGACATGGGAAATTGTCCATAGTATTCAGGGATGTGTGGGCTAGGTGTGTTAGCCATGGGAAATGCAGGGTTACGGTGATAGGGTAAGGGGATGGGTCTGGGTGGAACGTTCCGGATGGGCCAAGTGGCTTATCTCCGCAGTGTAGCGATTCTATAACTGGAAGAGGCCTTCTGTCTGTTCAAAGTGTCACTTACTTAAAACTTTGCTGGACCGATCGTCTCACATTCAGAACATTACATCATCACATGGTTTGTGTAGACTTTCATCTATATTCCAACACCACATCAGTACACCCATATTGCAGTGACTCTCCTGTATCGTTCCTCTTGGTTAGCGGTAGTAATCCAACAAATAAACACCCCCACTCTGTCATCTGAAGTGTTAAACTTGTCATCTATCTGATCGTAGAGGGTCAGTGGAAGCTGGAAATTTCTTAACGGAATTCTCAGAAATGAGAACATCAATTCTTCCATTATATTCACTCATACACACACACACATAAACACACATACACACATACACAGGCACACACACACACATACACAGGCACACACACATACAGACACAAATACACAGGCACGCACACATACAGACACACACACATACAGACAAAACAGGCACACACACAGACAAAACACACTAACACATACAGATGTGCACAGATGTAGACAAATACAGTGACATGTATACAGACAGATATTCATTCAGACATGCACACACACAGAAACAGACAAATGCAAACAGAGACAACACACTAATACATGCAGGCAGGCACAAGCACACATGGTCTGTTGCAAATAGACATAGACACATGCAGAAAGATGCAAAAGTGCACCTGCACATCCATACACATACATACGGCAAATACACACACACAAACACACATACACATAAACACACACGCACACATACACAAACACACACATAAACACACACACACACATACACATATACATACATACACACACATACACACACACACACACACATAAACATTCATGCACATATACACTTACATACACATACACACACACGAATGCAACACATTAGTATTTCTGAACAACAGCTAACATCTGAAATCTAACAACCACAATCTGACCTTCCTCTCCATCCCACTCCAGGCCCCCCTGTCTTGTTCTGCCTTATTTTAAACCTGGGAAAGAGGAGAGGGTGAGCAGCTCGGAGAGACTGGAGATGATGAAAGTTCTCTCACCTGCAGAGACGAAGAAAATGCCCGCACTGAGAATGATGTTGTGTCGGGTTTTGTAGAACTCACTTGCTGCGATGCAGAGGCCCCCCATAAAGAGCAGGATGACGCTGAGGATGGGGAAGATACTGGAAGCTCGCACAGCACCTGGGAGGGTGAGAGGCAGGGATTGAGTGGAATCACAATTGGGGGAAAGAGAGAGCGACAGGGAGAAACAGAAAGAGAAAAGAGAATGAAAGAAACGTTGAGAGAATTTAGTTTTGTTTTAGCAGCCCAGGTGCACTGATTCACAAACCCAAACATTTCAAATCACCTGTAAACAAACTCTTGTTATTACTCAGGGGTCGGTGTGTACTATATTTCAGCTCTGTCTGACATCTTCATTCCAGTCAATGCACTGTTCATTTCTTCTCAGTTCATTTGTTCAGACAAAGTCAAATGTAATTACATCATGTGGGACTGACCCTGTAGGAAAAGCTTTGGCTCCAGCCAGGCCAAAGGGCACTGCCACTTCAACATCAACATTTAATCAATAATCCATCCAAGATCTACAGGATGAGCCATGTCAAATTCTCAGGAAACCCTCTGAATGTGAAGCCCCTCCCCCCACTTTGTTTGCGGATTTGGGATGATGATCCAGGATCATTTACAGCAGGGACAGGCTCTGTGGTTGGCGGAGCGCAAAGGGATTTTCCCCATTCCTGCGTCTTCACAAAATTCAGAGAACACTGACATTGAGACATTGAGTGTAACAAACATTGCCCCTCAATCCCACAGGAAAAGGGGAACTGAGGCTGATCCTGGATCTCTGTGGGATAATGTTAAGGAATAATTTGAAAAGCACTGTTAAACTGTGATGACAATGTTGCATTACCCGGGCTTGTATCGCCTGGAGATTAGTAGGTCTGATCGAGTGGTGGATTTAAAAAGGACTAAGTGTCCTTGTGGGCGGTACAGTGGCACAGTGGTTAGCGCTGCTGCCTCACAGCGCCAGAGACCCGGGTTCAATTCCAGACTCAGGTGACTGTCTGTGTGGAGTTTGCACATTCTCCCCGTGTCTGCGTGGGTTTCCTCCGGATGCTCCGGTTTCCTCCCACAGTCCAAAGATGTGCGGGTCAGGTGATTTGGCCATGCTAAATTGCCCTTAGTGTTAGGTAAAGGGGTAAATGTAGGGGAATGGGTGGGTTTCGCTTCGGAGGGTTGGTGTGGACTTGTTGGGCCGAAGGGCCTGTTTCCACACTGTAAGTAATCTAATCTAAATGATGTAAACGTTGAGATTCTGGTGTTGAGAACCAAACAACTCAGCAATGACATCAGGAAAGTGTTTTGTACAAATAGGTAAGTGGGAACCTGGAATTCTCTCTCCTAAAAGCCTCAGTGATTGCCTGTTGGAGTTTGCATGTTCTCCCTGGGTCTGCGGGAGCTTCCTCCGGGTGCTCCAGTTTCCTCCCACAGTCCACGCAGTTGGGGCAAAACGAAACCTCCAAACCTTTCATCATAAGGTTCTTGTTGGGTAAAGCTTGAGAAGGGATATGGAAATTGGAGTTGAATTATCAATCATCCAATCTAAAGGCAGAACAGACTGGAGGGGTTGAAGGGCCTCCAGCTGTTTCTTTGGTTTGCAAGTCACCTCATCTGTAAATGGAGTTGAAAGCTGTGCTGAGGTTGGAGGTGCATGAATTGAATTACAAACTGGAGAGTTTTGCTTTCCTTGATGTCACTGGGCTGGGGCAGGTGCCAAATGTTGGGTCAGAGTGAATCTTTTGTTGTAAAATAGTCCAGTACAAATAGACAGCAATGATTGGCCAAGGGACAACCAGACTCATTAGCAGCAATTGTTTCAACAGATTCCTTGTGGTCTCTGATGTAACAAAACCTCTTGGTGGTGGTAACTGGTTTGCAACTCAATCACTGCATCGATTATTCAATGGAGTGTAGGTTTTGTGTTCCCCCTTGCTGGATGCACATGTCTCTTTTCAATACTGGAACAGCTTCCATTGGATTACATATCCCTTCACCATTAGCCCATTGTGCATCGTTTGCAATAAGCAATTCACAGGAACAGGTACAGGCCATTCAGCCTCTCCAATATGATATCCCCCACCAGTAGATCATCTCTATTTCAACCCCATTTTTCTCCCTATTCCTTGATCCCTTTACCCAAAGAAATATCAACCAGTTTCATTGTTGGAAGCTCCAGTTGCCTGCTAATATCTGCAGATTTTTGGGGGGCACAGGTCCAAATTTCCATGACCCTTAGTGTGTGAGGCAGTTACTTCCTGATTTCATCCCTGAGCAGCCCAAGTCTGAATTTGAAGCAACAGACAGATCTCTGATGAGAAATAATGTGAGCATTCCTTCCCGTGAGCTGTGATTATCTTTAACCCCAGTGTGAGGGGGTTGGGGAGGAGGTGCGGGAAAGCAGTACGGATATGGGGAATGGTCACCAACACTAACTGGATGTAAGTGCACCATTTGGCTGTTAATCCACGATTCTGAGCTGATGGAGCCTCAGACTCCAGTCTGGGGGAAAGTCTGCAATAGGGTTTGAACACTGGACCATGTGTCCCAGCCTTGGAAAAGCTGCCATGAGGCAAACACCCATTGGGTTGGAAGCATCAAGCAATATTTATGGAGGGGTCTCATTGGCTCAGCAAGTTCTATAGTGAATAGCTAAGTAACTTCCTCCTGAAATGTCCATGCCTCTTGTCCTTTAGGGAATGAGCTCTGCTTTTACCAACAGTCCCTCTCAGCCTGGTGTCCCAGTCACACCAACCGGTGAGCCAAAGCATTAGCTTACAGTTTCAGAAACCACTACCACACACTGGCCTTGAAATTGCTCAGCGATAAGAGAAACAAGAAGGAATGGAACTCCTTACCTGGTCTGGCCTGCATGAGACTCCAGACCCAGAGCAATCTCATTGGTTGTTGACTTTTGATTTGCTCATTCATGACTGTGAGTGTCACTGACTGGGCCCAGCATTTATTGCCCATTCCTAATTGCCCCTTGAAAAGGTGGGGGTGAGCTGCTTTCTGGATCCACTGAAGTCCATGTGGTGCCAGGACACTGGCAATGCCCTTATGGAGAGAACTCCAGGATTTTGACCCAGTGACATGGAAGGAAGGGTGATATATTTCCAAGTCAGGGTGGTGAACAGCTCAGAGGGGAACTTGCAGGGGATGCTGTTCCTGTGTATGTGCTGCCCTTGTCCTTCTGGATAATGATGGGGGTCCTTCTAGGTGGAAGTGGTCATGGTTTGGAAGGTGCTGCCTGAGGAACTTGTAAATGCAGTGCATCTTGTAGATGATACACACTGCTGCTCCTTAGAGTCAGTGGTGGGGGGAGTGGATGTTTGTGGATGTGGCACCAATCAAGTTGGCTGCTTTGTCCTGGATGGTGTCAAGCTTTTTGAGTTTTGTTAGAGCTGTCCCCATCCAGGGCAAGTGGGGAGTATTCCATCACACTCCTGATTTGTGCCTTGTAGATAGTGGACAGGCTTTGGGGAGACGGAGGTATGTTACTTGCTGCAGGATTCCTAGCCTTTGACCTGCTTTTTATTTTATTTGTTTACAGGATGTGGGCATTATTGAGTAGACCAGCATTTATTACCCATCCCTAATCGCCCAAAGGGTAGTTAAGAATCAACTGCATTGCTCTGGGTCTGGAGTCACATGTAGACCAGACTGGGTAAAGATGGTAGATGGCCTTCCCTAAAGGGTGTAAGTGAACTAAATGGGGGTTTTATTTATTTATTCATTTTAAGGAATGTGAGCATCACTGGTTGGGCCAGCATTTGTTGCCTGTCCCTAGTTGCCCCTTGAGAAGGTGGGGGAGGGGGGAGCTGCCTTCTTGAACCACTGCAGTCCATGTGCTGAGGGTATTCCAGGATTTTGACCCAGCGACACTGAAGGAACGATGATATATTTCCAAGTCAGCTTTTATAACAATTGATAATGGTTGCATGATCACCATTAGACCAGCCTTTTAATAAATTGAAATTTCCCCAAATGTTAGGCTAGGATTTGAACACATATCCCCAGAGTCAGCTTATTCTACTGCTTCCCCTCTTAATGATGGTTTCTTATCGGTCTGTTCAGAGATTATGTTACCCAACTCTGGTCCAGGTGACACTTGAACTCCAGTCACCTGACTCAGAGGTAGGGATACTACCTCTTCACCACATCAGCCAGGACTCAGCTCTGTGTGACATTTGGACATACTTCCTGTGTCTGCGTGGGTTTCCTCCCACAGTCCAAAGATGTGCAGGTTAGGATGGATTGGCCATGGGAAATTGTCCAGGGATGTCTCGGCTAATTGATTTAGCCATGGGAAATGCAAGGTGGGTTTGGTGGGATGTTCTTTGGAGGTGTGGACTTGATGGGCTGAATGGTCGGCTTCCACAGTGTAGGGATTCTATCCTAAAGGGTATAACTGCCTTATAGTAACACATTTATAATTATTTTAAGTTTATATTTAAATGCCATGTAGCTGTACTGAACCATCAATGATATGGACTGCAGCAGTTCGATAATGCAGCTCACATTCTCGGGGGTGGGGATAGAGATGGGAATAAATGCTAATCCAGACAACATTGTCCACATCTCATATAGAAATAAAATGATTTTGTTAACTTCAGCATCAAGCTCAAACACTTGAGACAAGAGACATTCTGATTGTTCTCCAGAGAATAGAGAATGTTAAGGGGAATGTTAATAATAAAACATTGAAACATCGAAACCAGGAGCAGGAGGAGGCCATTCAGCCCTACAAGCCTGCTCTGCCTTTCAATATGATCAGGGCTGGCCATCCAAAAAACTGGACAGAGAGTTAACTGTTTTCATTGGCAAGGGAATCAACAACTAAGGTGGTTCAGTGGTTGGCACTGCTGTCTCATGGCACCAGGGACCTGGGTACGATTCTGGACTCAGCTCTGTGTGACGTTTGGATGTTCTTTGGAGGTGTGGACTTGATGGGCTGAATGGTCTGCTTCCACAGTGTAGGGATTCTATCCTAAAGGGTACAGATTGATGGGGATCACTGTGAGATGAAGAGTTGTTGTTTTACTCACCGAGTTGATGTGATCTGGAACACATTGCATTGGCATTAGCATTGGAAACTGACTCAGGGGGAACTTTCCAAAAGATAATTGAAAACAAACTTGAAAAGGACAAAGAAAATGGCAGGACAACAGGGAGTAGGATTGACAGCTGTGTCAAAGAGCCAGTAGAAATACAGTAGGCTGAATGGCCTCCTTCCTTCCTTCCTCTATGATTCATTCTCCCACCTTCTGCTGTCAGGTGTTGCAGGTCTCATTGGGAAAAAGGGGCTGGAAACCCCATATATCAACCAATTGCCTAGCAACAAGGAGGGCTCCGTCCTGCCATTCCCCTGCTGTTGGCACTGGGCGCCAGGCATCAGGATCTCTGGCTGCTCTCTGTTCGTCTATAATCCAGCATACTGAGCCCAACTCATGACCATCACTGTGAGTGAGATCAGCTCAGGCAAGGCCCAGGGCTAAACCGGTCTGAGCTACCAGTTATCTGTAACACAAGGGTCTGAGATTCCCCCAACACATTCACAAATGTCATGTTTAACAGCTAAGGATGGGTGAACAAGAGTGCCCCATGAGCATGCAACTCACCCCCTTCCTCCTGCCTTTTGGTTGAATCCATGAACGATATTTAAGTCACGATGAATGGATTGGGATTAAAAAGGAAGGGAGCTTACGTAAGAAGTATTCAGCGGCATCTGCTTCATAATCCGTGTCTTCTGGGAAGTGGTCAATTTGTTTACATAAACCTTTAAAATTTCCTGTTTCGGGAGAGAGAGAGAGAGAGAGAGAGAGAAGTAAGTTGCCTCTCCCTATCTGAACGAGAAAACACCAGTGAACGAGTTCCCTAGTTAGTTAAAATGGTAAGCGTCATTGTCTCTGTCCTTTGGATAAGGGAATCTTTATATCCACACTGGGCTCCTGAGTTTCGAGAGTTATATAGCACTGTTCTGGGTCAGGCCAGACCCCCTCAAAATATTACAAGAAACTAGTCTGGGCCCTAACTTTGCTAGTTGTTTTAAAAAGGTGCATAGCAGATGTTCCAGGAGGGATGCAGTTGGTCAAACCACTTAATCTTCAACAAAACAGAATTTATTTACAAGATTATCAAATGAAACACAAAAAAAATACAGAATAATGTAACCTATCTGAAAACCCAACAGACAATCCCAAGTTAATGATGCTGCTCCAAATTCCTGCAACAGTGAGCTAATCGGGAAAAGTCATTACATTGTACAAGACCATAAAATATAGGAGCAGAATTGGGCCATGTGGTCCATCGAGTTGCTCCATCATTCAGTCATAGTTGATGTGTTTCTCAAGCTCATTCTCCTGACCTTACTCATCAGGAACTTATCTATCTCTGTCTTACATACACTCAGTGACTTGGCCACCACAGCAATGTATTCCAGACTGTATTAAAGGTTAAAATCGTTTCCATTCACCTCCGATGGACCATGTCCAATTAATAAAACCCCTTCTCCACTCAGCTCCATCTGAGAGATGATCTAGGTTGACACATCTAATCTAATTAATAGAATTCCATTTCACCAGAGACGACTTGAACCAGGATCATTATAAAATTTCAGACAACCATCTGGTATCTAAACTTGTCAATTGGAGCTGTGGCCATCAACAAACCTTTGAACCCTCGATAGCAGCCTGCATTGGCAAAGCTAGCCACTGGGTCATCCTCCAATAAACAATAATGGCCTGCTCAGTGCAGTGTGGCAATATTACTAATTACAGATGGGGTATCTGCAGGTGAGTGTTTTCTGAAAATGCTTGAAACTGGTTCTAATGAAGCTCAATATTTAGTGAAAACGCTCATGCACCTTGTGGGCAAAACCTTTGCAATATTTGCATATGAGTGAAAGATTTGTTCTGTACATCTCATGCAGCGTGCTGGAGCTGGTAGGAGATGTGTTCAGAGCGAATGTGTTTTTCAGATCATTGTTTTCCCTTTAATTGGCCAGGCTTTTAAAAATCTGGTTTCTCTCCCCTCCCAGGAGATTTCATAGCTCCAGGTGGGTGGTGTGATTCTGCATCAAGATGCAACATGTTCCAGACATAAACTGGGACTTAATCGATTGAACAGCAGGTGGCCTTCTGCTTGTCATTGTCACAGGAACAGGGGAGGCCTTTCTGCCCTATGGATCTGACCTGCTATCCTATCAGTTTGTAGCTGATTGTGATCTCAAGTCTGTTTACCAAACTTTATTCCCTACTCCTCGATACTGTTACAAAAATATACCAGGCTCAGTCCTGTAATTATAGAATCCCAACATATGGAAACTGGCTATTTGGCCCAACTGGTCCACACTGACCTTCCAAAGAGCTTTCCATCCAGTCCCATCCCCCTACATTTTCCCATCACTATTCCACCCAGCCTTTACATCCCTGGACACTATGGGGCAATTTCCCACAGCCAATCCACCCTGACCTGCACATCTTTGGACTACGAGAGGAAACCGGAGCACCTGGAGGAAACCCACGCAGACACAGGGAGAATGTGCAAACTCCACACAGACAGTCACCCTAGGCTGGAATTGAACCCAGGTCCCTACCACTGTGAGGCAGCAGTGCTAACCACTGAGCCACAGTGACACCCTGTAATCGTTCCCCTGTGATCTATTGCCGTTTAGGGGAGAACATTGTGAGGTAATGACCTCGTGGTATTATTGTGGACTGTTAATCCAGAGACCCAGGTAACTTTCTGGGGAACCGGGTTTGAAAGCTGCCAGGGTAGATGATCGAATTTGAATTCAATGCAAAAAAAAAGTCTGGAATGAAGAGTCTAATGATGACCGTGAATCTATTGTTGGAAACACCCATCTGGTTCACTAATGTCCTTAGTGAAGGAAGCTGCCATCCTTACTTGGTCTGGCCTACATGTGACTCCAGACCCACAGCAATGGGGTTTACTCTGAACTGCCCTCTGGGTAATTAGAGATGGCCAGCAAGGCCCTTACTTCATGAATGAATTATGAAATAAAAGTCCTAGATGTGTTTGTCTGAAGCAATGCTTTTTGATTACATGCCTAAATAATTTGACTTCCGTTTTAACATTCGAAGGAAATAACCTCTTCTAGCCAATCAAATATATTGACCACTGCGATGTATGGTGTGTGATTCATAAATGTATTTTAAAGGCATTTGCTTTGGAATTTTCAACTAGTGGCATGTGGGTTTTCTGTGTGTCTGAAGGAATTTAATGATTAACATGTAGATATTTCTGTAAACATGGAGATTTCTTTAAAGAAGTCTGAGACAGATAGTTTAGGGAGGCTGATAAGGATTTGTTTGCATTGGGAGAGTTTACGAGTGAACAAAGTAAGCAGTTTAGTGTTTTAAGCTTTCAGATAGAAATTCTTTTCGAGCTTTTGGATTTGAGTTTGCCAGATTGCATAAATCTTGGCTGAAGCTGAATATGCAAAATAATTGTTCACGAGAAAGGGAGATTGTTTACAACTGTTAAGAAAGATGTTACCCCAATATAAGGAGTTCAGTTTAAAATGTCCAGAGCAATAACATTTGCATCAGTATTTACTGTGGAAAAGGATATGGAAGATATAGACTGTAGGGAAATAATTGGTGACATCTTGCAAAATGTCCAGATTACAGAGGAGGAAGTGCTGGATGTCTTGAAACGGTTAAAAGTGGATAAATCCCCAGAACCTGATCAGGTGTACCTGAGAGCTCTGTGGGAAGCTAGGGAAGTGATTACTGGGCCTCTTGCTGAGATATTTATATCATCGATAGTCACAGGTGAGGTGCCTGAAGACTAGAGGTTGGCAAACGTGGTGCCACTGTTTAAGAAGGGCGGTAAGGACAAGCCAGGGAACTTTTGACCAGTGAGCTTGATGTCAGTGGTGGGGTCAAATTGTTGGAGGGAATCCTGAGGGACAAGATGTACATGTATTTGGAAGGGCAAGGACTGATTTGGGATAGTCAACATAGTTTTGTTCGTGGGAAATCATGTCTCACAAACTTGATTGAGTCTTTGAAGAAGTAACAAAGACGATTGATGAGGGCAGAGCAGTAGATGTGATTTATATGGACTTCAGTAAGGCATTCGACAAGGTTCCCCATGGGAGACTGATGAGCAAGGTTAGATCTCATGGACTACAGGGAGAACTAGCCATTTGGATACAGAACTGGCTCAAAAGTAGAAGACAGAGGGTGGTGGTGGAGGGTTGGTTTTCAGACTGAAGGCCTGTGACCAGTGGAGTGCCACAAGGATCGGTGCTGGGTCCACTACTTTTTGTCATTTACATAAATGATTTGGATGCGAGCATAAAAGGTATAGTTAGTAAGTTTGCAGATGACACCAAAATTGGAGGTGTAGTGGACAGCAAAGAGGGGTACCTCAGATTACAACAGGATCTGGACTAGATGGGCCAATGGGCTGAGAAGTGGCAGATGGAGTTTAATTCAGATAAATGCAAGGTGCTGCATTTTGGGAAAGCAAATCTTAGCAGGACTTACAAACTTAATGGGGAAAGTGAGGACTGCAGATGCTGGAGATCAGAGCTGAAAAATGTGTTGCTGGAAAAGCGCAACAGGTCAGGCAGCATCCAAGGAGCAGGAGAATTGACATTTTGGGCATAAGCCGTTCTTCAGGAATCAGTGAGAGGATTGGAAAGAGAAGTCGTTCAGAGTGAGGACCAGTTCAGTCAGTCAAAGGAGGGTGTCAGTGGAAGGGTACGAGTTAGGTCGGTGGGAAAGGAAGAAGCGGAGGGCTTTGAGGCCTTCGTGATGGGGGATGGAGGTGTATAGGGACTGGATGTCCATGTTGAAGATAAGGCGTTGGGGGCTGGGGAAGCGAAAATCATGGAGGAGGTGGAGGGTGTGGGTGGTGTCCCGAATGTAGATGGAGAGCTCTTGGAATAAGGGGGACAGGATCGTGTCGAGGTATGCAGAGATGAGTTCGGTGGGGCAGGAGCAGGCTGAGACAATGGGTCAGCCGGAGCAGTCAGGTTTGTGGATTTTGGGCAGGAGGTAGAAATGGGCAGTGCGGGGTTGTGGGACTATGGGGTTGGAGGCGGTGGATGGGAGATCCCCTGAGGTGATGAGGTTATGGATAGTCTGGGAGATGATGGTTTGATGGTGGGAGGTGGGGTCATGGTCAAGGGGGCAGTAGGAGAAGGTGTCCGCGAGCTGGCATTTAGCCTCAGCAATGCAAAGATCGCGGGGAGGATTGGAAAAGAGAAGTTGTTCAGAGTGAGTACCAGTTCAGTCAATTAATGGTAAGGTCCTAAAGAATGTTGCTGAACAAAGGGACCTTGGAGTGCAGGTTCACAGCTCGTTTAGTATGCTTTCCTTCATTGGTCAGAGTATTGAGTACAGGAGTTGGGAGGTCATGTTGCGGCTGTACAGGACATTAGTTAGGCCACTGTTGGAATATTGCATGCAGTTCTGGTCTCCTTCCTATTGGAAAGATGTTGTGAAACTTGAAAGGGTTCAGAAAAGACTTACAAGGATGTTGCCAGGGTTGGAGGATCTGAGCTACAGGGAGAGGCTGAACAGACTGGGGCTGTTTTCCCTGGAACGTTGGAGGCTGAGGGGTGACCTTATAGAGGTTTACAAAATTATGAGGGGCATGGATAGGGTAAATAGAAAAGGTCTTTTCCCTGGGGTCAGGGAGCCCAGAACTAGAGGGCATAGGTTTAGGATGAGAAGGGAAAGATATAAAAGAGTTGCCTAAGGGGCAACGTTTTCATGCAGAGGGTGGTACATGTATGGAATGAGCTGCCAGTGGATGTGGTGGAGCCTGGGACAATTGGAACATTTATGAGGCATTTGGATGGGAATATGAATAGGAAGGGTTTGGAGGGATATGGACCAGCTGCTGGCAGGTGGAACTAGATTGAGTTGGGATATCTGGTCACCATGAACAGGTTGGACCGAAGGGTCTGTTCCATGCTATACATCTCTATGACTCTATGGTTAAAACCTTGAAAGATTATTTGAAGCTAGGAACGTCTAAGCTCAGTTGAATGAAGGCTCCAGGAAGAGGATGCCAGATTCTCAAGACATACAGTAAAAGTCACTGTTGATGTAATCTCTCACTCTTCAAAGCTCCAGAGACACAGACCAGTTTATCCTCCTACCCTGGAACAATTTGGTGAGCATTGGTTGCACTCCCACTGTGGCGGTACTATTTTTCCTAGGTGAGGAGACCAAGGCTGCACACAATGCAAAAGACACAGTCTAACCAAGTTCAATACAACTTAAAGAAGCCTTTCCTCCTCTTCTACCCAAAACAGAGATTCATAGAATCCCAACAGTGCGCAAATAGCCCATAGAATCCCAACAGTGAGCAAATAGAGCATAGAATCCCAACAGTGAGCAAATAGAGCATAGAATCCCAACAGTGTGTAAATAGCCCATAGAATCCCAACAGTGTGGAAATAGCCCATAGAACCCCAACAGTGAGCAAATAACCCATACAATCACAAAAGTGTGTAACGAGCACATAGAATCCCAACAGTGTGTTAACTGCCCATAGAGTCCCAACAGTGAGCAAATAGACCTTGAATCCCAACAGTGAGCAAATGGACCATATAATCCCAGCAGTGCGTAAATGGCCCATAGAATCCCAACAGTGTGTAAATAGCCCAAAGAATCCCAACAGTGACCAAATAGCACAGAGAAGCCCAACAGTGTGTAAACAGTGCATAGAATCCAAACAGTGTGCAAATAGCACATAGAATCCCAACAGTGAGCAAATAGCCCATAGAATCCCAACAGTGTGTAAATATCCCATAGAATCCCAATGCTGTGTAAATAGCCCATAGAATCCCAACAGTGAGCAAATAGCCCATAGAATCCCAACAGTGTGTAAATAGCCCAAAGAATCCCAACAGTGAGCAAATAGACCATAGAATCCCAATAGTGAGCAAATAGCTGATACAATAACAACAGTGTGTAAATAGCCCACAGAATTCCAACAGTGAGCAAATAGCCCATAGAATACCAACAGTGTATAAATAGCCCATAGAATCCCAACAGTGAGCTAATAGCCCACAGAACCCCAACAGTGAACAAATAGCCCTTGAATCCCAACAGTGTGCAAATAGTCCATAGAATCCCAACAGTGTGTAAATAGTGCATAGAATCCCAACAGTGAGCAAATAGCACACAGAATCTCACCATGAGCAAATAGCCCAGAGAATCCCAACAGTGTGTAAATAGCCCATAGAATCCCAACAGTGTGTAAATTGCCCATAGAATCCCAACAGTGTGTTAACCGCCCAGAGAGTCCCAACAGTGAGCAAATAGCCCAGAGAATCCCAACAGTGTATAAATAGCCCATAGAATCCCTTCAGTGTGTAAATAGCCCATAGAATCCCAACAGTGTGTAAATTGCCCATAGAATCCCAACAGTGAGCAAATAGCCCATAGAATCCCAACAGTGTGTAAATATCCCATAGAATCCCAATGCTGTGTAAATAGCCCATAGAATCCCAACAGTGAGTAAATAGCCAGTAGAATCCCAACAGTGTGTAAACAGCCCATAGAATCCCAACAGTGTGTATATAGCCCATAGAATCAATAACAGTCTGTAAATAGCCCATAGAATTCCAAAAGTGAGCAAATAGCCCACAGAATACCAACAGTGTATAAATAGCCCATAGAATCAATAACAGTCTGTAAATAGCCCATTGAATCCCAACAGTGTGTAAATAGCTCACAGATTCCCAACATTGTGTAAATAGAACATAGAATCTCAACAGTGTGTAAATAGACCATAAAATCCAAACAGTGAGCAAATAGCCCATAGAATCCTGAGAGTGTGTAAATATCACAGAAAATGCCAACAGTGAGCAATTAGCCCATAGAATCCCAAAAGTGAGGAAAGAACACATAGAATCCCAACAGTGTGTATATAGCCCATGGAATCTCAACAGTGTGTAAATTGCCCATAAAATCCTAAGTGAGCAAATAGCCCATACAATCCCAACAGTGTGTAAATAGCCCATAGAATCCCAACAGTGAGCAAATAGAACATAGAGTCCCAACAATGAGCAAATGGACCATATAATCCCAGCAGTGCGTAAACAGCCCAAAGAATCCCAACAGTGTGAATATAGCCCATAGAATCCCAATAGTGAGCAAATAGCTGATACAATAACAACAGTGTGTAAATAGCCCATAGAATTCCAACAGTGAGCAAATATTCCATAGAATACCAACAGTGTATAAATAGCCGATAGAATCCCAACAGTGAGCAAATAGCCCACAGAACCCCAACAGTGAACAAATAGCCCTTAAATCCCAACACTGTGTGAATAGTGCATAGAATCCCAACAGTGAGCAAATAGCACACAGAATCTCACCATGAGCAAATAGCCCATAGAATCCCAACACTGTGTAAATAGCCAATTGAATCCCAACAGTGTGTAAATAGCCAATTGAATCCCAACAGCATGTAAATAGACAATAGAATCCCAACAGTGAGCAAATAGCCCATAGAATCCCAACAGTGTGTAAATTGCCCAGAGAATCCTAACAGTGAGCAAATAGCTGATACAATCCCAACAGTGAGCAAATAGCCCATAGAATCCCAACAGTGAGCAAATAGCCCATAGAATCCCAACGGTGTGAAAATAGCCCATAGGATCCCAAAAGTGTGTAAATAGCCCGTAGAATCCCAGCAGTGCATAAATAGCCGATAGAATCCCAAAAGTGAGCAAATAGCTGATAGAATCCCAACAGTGAGCAAATAGCTGATACAATCCCAACAGTGAGCAAATAGCCCATAGAATCCCAACAGTGAGCAAATAGCCCACAGAACCCCAACAGTGAACAAATAGCCCTTGAATCCCAACAGTGTGCAAACAGCCCATAGAATCCCAACAGTGTGTAAATAGCCCATAGAATCCCAACAGTGTGTAAATTGCCCAGAAAATCCCAAGTGAGCAAATAGCCCATACAATCCCAACAGTGTGTAAATAGCCCATAGAATCCCAACAGTGAGCAAATAACCCATACAATCCCAAAAGTGTGTAACTAGCACATAGAACCCCAACAGTGTGTTAACTGCTCATAGAGTCTCAACAGTGAGCAAATAGCCCAGAGAATCCCAACAGTGTATAAATAGCCCATAGAATCCCTTCAGTGCGTAAATAGCCCATAGAATCCCAATGCTGTGTAAATAGACCATAGAATCCCAACAGTGAACAAATAGCCCATAGAATCCCATAAGTGTGTAAATAGCCCGTAGAATTCCCAACAGAGTGTAAATAGCCCAGGGAATCCCAACAGGGAGCAAATAGACCACAGAATCCCAACAGTGAGCAAATGGACAATATAATCCCAGCAGTGCGTAAGCAGCCCATAGAATCCCAACAGTGTGTAAAGAGCCCATAGAATCAATAACAGTGTGTAAAGAGCCCATAGAATCCCAACAGTGAGCAAATAGCCAATAGAATACCAAGAGTGTATAAATAGCCCTTGAATCCCAACAGTAAGCAAACAGCCAATAGAATCCCAACAGTGTGTAAATAGCCCACAGAATCCCAACATTGAGCAAATAGCCCATAGAATCCCAAATGTGAGCAAATAGCCCATAGATTCCCAACAGTGATCAAATACCCATAGAATCCCAAAAGTCAGCAAATAGCCCATAGACTCCCAACAGTGTGTAAATAGCCCATTGAATCCCAACAGTGAGCAAATAGCCCATAAAATCCCAACAGTGTGTAAATAGCACACAGAATCCCAACAGTGTGTAAATCACCCATAGAATAACAACAGTGAGCAAATAGCCCATTGAATCCCAACAGTGTGTAAATATCCCATAGAATCCCAACGGTGTGAAAATAGCCCATAGGATCCCAAAAGTGTGTAAATAGCCCGTAGAATCCCAGCAGTGCATAAATAGCCCATAGAATCCCAACACTGTGTAAATAGCCATTAGAATCCCAACAGTGTGCATATAGCACATAGAATCCCAACAGTGAGCAAATAGCTGATACAATCCCAACAGTGTGTAAATAGCCCATAGAATCCCAACAGTGAGCAAATAGCCCATAGAATACCAACACTGTATAAATAGCCAATAGAATCCCAACAGTGTGTAAATAGCCCAAAGAATCCCAACAGTGAGCAAATAGCACATAGAATCCCAACCGTGAGCAAATAGCCAATAGAATCCCAACAGTGATCAAATACCCATAGAATCCCAAAAGTCCGCAAATAGCCCATAGAATCCCAACAGTGTGTAAACAGCCCATTGAATCCCAACAGTGACCAAATAGTCCATAGAATCCCAATAGTGTGTAAATAGCCCTTGAATCCCAACAGTGTGCAAATAGCACATAGAATCCCAACAGTGTGTAAATAGCCCATAGAATCCCAACGGAAGCAAAATAGCCCATAGAATCCCAACAGTGCATAAATAGCCCTTGATTCCCAACAGTGAGCAAATAGCCCATAGAATCCCAACAGTGTGTAAATAGCCCACAGAATCCCAACAGAAGCAAAATAGCCCATAGAATCCCAACAGTGTATAAATAGCCCTTGAATCCCAACAGTGAGCAAATAGACAACAGCATCCCAACAGTGTGTAAATAGTGCATAGAATTCCAACACTGAGCAAATAGCACACAGAATCTCACCATGAGCAAATAGCCCATACAATCCCAACAGTGCGTAAATAGCCCATTGAATCCCAACAGTGAGCAAATAGCCCATAGAATCCAAACAGTGAGCAAATTGCCCAAAGAATCCCAACAGTGAGCAAATACCCATGGAATCACAATAGTGAGCAAATAGCCCATACAATAACAACAGTGAGCAAATTGCCCATTGAATCCCAACAGTGTGTAAATAGCCCATAGAATCCCAACAGTGACCAAATAGCCCATAGAATCCCAACAGTATGTAAATAGCCCATAGAATCCAAACATGAGAAAATAGCGCATAGGATCCCAACAGCGTGTAAATAGCCCATTGAATCCCAACAGTGAGCAAATAGCCCAGAGAATCCCAAAAGTGAGGAAAGAACCCATAAAATTCCAACAGTGTGTAAATAGCCCATAGAATCCCGAGAGTGTGTAAATAGCACAGAGAATGCCAACAGTGAGCAATTAGCCAATAGAATCCCAAATGTGAGGAAAGAACCCATAGAATCCCAACAGTGTGTAAATAGTCCATAAAATCCCAACAGTGTGTAAATAGCCCATAGAATCCCAACCGTGAGCAAATAGCCCATAGAAACCCAACAGTTAGCAAACAGCCCGTAGAATCCCAACAGTGAGAAAATAACCCATACAATCCCAAATGTGTGTAACTAGCACATAGAATCCCAACACTGTGTTAACCACCCATAGAGTCCCAACAGTGAGCAAATAGCCCATAGAATCCCAACAGTGTGTAAATTCCCCATAGAATCCCAACAGTGTGTTAACCGCCCAGAGAGTCCCAACAGTGTGCAAATAGCCCAGAGAATCCCAACAGTGTATAAATAGCCCACAGAATCCCTTCAGTGTGTAAATAGTGCATAGAATCCCAACAGTGTGTAAATTGCCCATAGAATCCCAACAGTGTGCAAATAGCCCATAGAATCCCAACAGTGTGTAAATTGCCCATAGAATCCCAACAGTGAGCAAATATCCCATAGAATCCCAATGCTGTGTAAATAACCCATAGAATCCCAACAGTGAGCAAATAGCCCATAGAATCCCAACAGTGTATAAATAGCCCACAGAATCCCTTCAGTGTGTAAATAGCCCATAGAATCCCAACAGTGTGTAAATAGCCCAAAGAATCCCAACAGTGAGCAAATAGACCATAGAATCCCATAAGTGAGCAAATGGACCATATAATCCCAGCAGTGCGTAAACAGCCCATAGAATCCCAACAGTGTGTATATTGCCCATAGAATCAATAACAGTCTGTAAATAGCCCATAGAATCCCAACAGTGAGCAAATAGCTGATACAATAACAGCAGTGTGTAAATAGCCCATAAAATTCCAACAGTGAGCAAATAGCCCATAGAATACCAACAGTGTATAAATAGCCCATAGAATCCCAACGGAAGCAAAATAGCCCATAGAATCCCAACAGTGCATAAATAGCCCTTGATTCCCAACAGTGAGCAAATAGCCCATAGAATCCCAACAGTGCATAAATAGCCCTTGATTCCCAACAGTGAGCAAATAGCCCACAGAATCCCAACAGAAGCAAAATAGCCCATAGAATCCCAACAGTGTATAAATAGCCCTTGAATCCCAACAGTGAGCAAATAGACAACAGCATCCCAACAGTGTGTAAATAGTGCATAGAATTCCAACAGTGAGCAAATAGCACACAGAATCTCACCATGAGCAAATAGCCCATACAATCCCAACAGTGCATAAATAGCCCATTGAATCCCAACAGTGAGCAAATAGCCCATAGAATCCAAACAGTGAGCAAATTGCCCAAAGAATCCCAACAGTGAGCAAATACCCATGGAATCACAATAGTGAGCAAATAGCCCATACAATAACAACAGTGCAAATTGCCCATTGAATCCCAACAGTGTGTAAATAGCCCATAGAATCCCAACAGTGAGCAAATAGCCCATAGAATCCAAACAGTGACCAAATAGCCCATAGAATCCCAACAGTATGTAAATAGCCCATAGAATCCAAACATGAGAAAATAGCGCATAGAATCCCAACAGCGTGTAAATAGCCCATTGAATCCCAACAGTGAGCAAATAGCCCAGAGAATCCCAAAAGTGAGGAAAGAACCCATAAAATTCCAACAGTGTGTAAATAGCCCATAGAATCCCGAGAGTGTGTAAATAGCACAGAGAATGCCAACAGTGAGCAATTAGCCAATAGAATCCCAAAAGTGAGGAAAGAACCCATAGAATCCCAACAGTGTGTAAATAGTCCATAAAATCCCAACAGTGTGTAAATAGCCCATAGAATCCCAACCGTGAGCAAATAGCCCATAGAAACCCAACAGTTAGCAAACAGCCCGTAGAATCCCAACAGTGAGACAATAACCCATACAATCCCAAATGTGTGTAACTAGCACATAGAATCCCAACACTGTGTTAACCGCCCATAGAGTCCCAACAGTGAGCAAATAGCCCATAGAATCCCAACAGTGTCTAAATTGCCCATAGAATCCCAACAGTGTGTTAACCGCCCAGAGAGTCCCAACAGTGTGCAAATAGCCCAGAGAATCCCAACAGTGTATAAATAGCCCATAGAATCCCTTCAGTGTGTAAATAGCCCATAGAATCCCAACAGTGTGTAAATTGCCCATAGAATCCCAACAGTGAGCAAATAGCCCATAGAATCCCAACAGTGTGTAAATAGCCCAAAGAATCCCAACAGTGAGCAAATAGACCATAGAATCCCATAAGTGAGCAAATGGACCATATAATCCCAGCAGTGCGTAAACAGCCCATAGAATCCCAACAGTGTGTATATTGCCCATAGAATCAATAACAGTCTGTAAATAGCCCATAGAATCCCAACAGTGAGCAAATAGCTGATACAATAACAGCAGTGTGTAAATAGCCCATAAAATTCCAACAGTGAGCAAATAGCCCATAGAGTACCAACAGTGTATAAATAGCCCATAGAATCCCAACAGTGAGCAAATAGCCCATAGAATCTCAACAGTGAGCAAATAGCCCACAGAACCCCAACAGTGAACAAATAGCCCTTGAATCCAAACAGTGTGCAAATAGCCCATAGAACCCCAACAGTGAGCAAATAGCTGATACAATCCCAACAGTGTGTAAATAGCCCATAGAATCCCAACAGTGCATAAATAGCCCTTGAATCCCAACAGTGTGCAAATAGTCCATACAATCCCAACAGTGTGTAAATAGCCCATAGAATCCCAACAGTGCATAAATAGCCCTTGAATCCCAACAGTGAGCAAATAGCCCATAGAATCCCAAAAGTGAGCAAATAGCCCATAGAATCCCATAAGTGTGTAAATAGCCCGTAGAATCCCAACAGTGAGAAAATAGGCAATTGAAACCCAACAGTGAGCAAATGGACAATATAATCCCAGCAGTGCGTAAATAGCCCATAGAATCCCAAAAGCATGTAAATAGCCCATAGAATCCCAACTGTGAGCAAATAGCCCATAGAATCCCATAAGTGTATAAATAGCCCGTAGAATCCCAACAGTGTGTAAATAGCCCACAGAATCCCAACAGTGAGCAAATAGACAATAGAATCCCAACAGTAAGCAAATGGACCATATAATCCCAGCAGAGCGTTAATAGCACACAGAATCCCAAAAGCATGTAAATAGCCCAGAGAATCTCAACAATGTGTAAATAGCCCATAGAATCCCAACAGTGAGCAAGTAGCGCATAGAATACCAACAGTGTGTAAATAGCCCTTGAATCCCAAAATCATGTAAATAGCCCATAGAATCCCAACAGTGTGAAAATAGCCCATAGAATCTCAACAGTGAGCAAACAGCCCGGAGAATCTCCACAGTGTGTCAATATCTCATAGAATCCCAACGGTGTGAAAATGGTCCATAGAATCCCAACAGTGAGCAAATAGCCCATAGAATCCCATAAGTGTGTAAATAGCCCGTAGAATCCCAACAGTATGTAAATAGCCCATAGAATCCCAACAGTGATCAACGACCCATAGAATCCCAAAAGTCAGCATATAGCCCATAGAATCCCAACAGTGTGTAAATATCTCAGGGAATCCCAACGCTGTCAAAATAGCCCATAGAATCCCAACAGTGAGCAAATAGCCCATAGAATTCCATAAGTGTGTAAATAGCCCATAAAATCCCAACAGTCTGTAAATAGCCCATAGAATTCCAACAGTGAGCAAATAGACCATAGAATCCTAACAGTGAGCAAATGGACCATATAATTCCAGCAGTGCGTAAATAGACCATAGAATCCCAAAAGCATGTAAATAGCTCATAGAATCCCAACAGTGTGTAAATAGCCCATAGAATCCCAACAGTTAGCAAACAGCCCAAAGAATCCCAACAGTGAGCAAATAACCCATACAATCTCAAAAGTGTGTAACTAGCACATAGAATCCCAACTATGTGTTAACTGCCCATAGAGTGCCAACAGTGTGTAAATAGCCCATAGAATCCCTTCAGAGTGGAAATAGCCCATAGAACCCCAACAGTGTGGAAATATCCCAGAGAATCCCAATGCTGAGAAAATAGCCCACAGAATCCCAACAGTGAGCAAATAGCCCATAGAACCCCATAAGTGTGTAAATAGCCCGTAGAATCCCAACAGTGAGTAAATCGCCCAGAGAATCCCAACAATGAGCAAATAGCCATAGAATGCCAACAGTGAACAAATAGCTGATAAAATCCCAACAGTGTGTAAATAGCCCATACAATCCCAACAGTATATAAATAGCCCATAGTCATGGGCAGCACGGTGGCACAGTGGTTAGCACTGCTGCCTCACAGCGCCAGGGACCTGGGTTCAATTCCTGCCTCAGGCGACTGACTGTGTGGAGTTTGCACATTCTCCCCGTGTCTGCATGGGTTTCCTCCGGGTGCTCCGGTTTCCTCCCACAGTCCAAAGATGTGCGGGTCAGGTGAATTGGCCATGCTAAATTGCCCGTAGTGTTAGGTAAGGGGTATATGTAGGGGTATGGGTGGGTTGCGCTTCAGCGGGTCGGTGTGGACTTGTTGAGCCGAAGGGCCTGTTTCCACACTGTAAGTAATCTAATCTAAAACAGAATCCCAACAGTGAGCAAATAGCCCATAGAATCCCAACAGTGTGTAAATAGCCCATTGAATCCCAACAGTGAGCAAATAGCCCATAGAATCCCAACAGTGTGTAAATAGCCCGTAGAATCCCAACAGTGAGTAAATCGCCCAGAGAATCCCAACAATGAGCAAATAGCCCATAGAATGCCAACAGTGAAGAAATAGCTGATAAAATCCCAACAGTATGTAAATAGCCCATAGTCATGGGCGGCACAGTGGTTAGCACTGCTGCCTCACAGCGCCAGGGACCTGGGTTCAATTCCCGCCTCAGGCGACTGACTGTGTGGAGTTTGCACGTTCTCCCCGTGTCTGCGTGGGTTTCCTTCGGGTGCTCCGGTTTCCTCCCACAGTCCAAAGATGTGCGGGTCAGGTGAATTGGCCATGCTAAATTGCCCGTAGTGTTAGGTAAGGGGTAAATGTAGGGGCATGGGTGGGTTGCGCTTTGGCGGGTCGGTGTGGACTTGTTGGGCCGAAGGGCCTGTTTCCACACTGTAAGTAATCTAATCTAATCTAAAACAGAATCCCAACAGTGAGCAAATAGCCCATAGAATCCCAACAGTGTGTAAATAGTGCATAGAATCCCAACAGTGAGCAAATAGCACACAGAATCTTACCATGAGCAAATAGCCCATACAATCCCAACAGAGTTTAAATAGCCCATTGAATCCCAACAGTGAGCAAATTGCCCAAAGAATCCCAACAGTGAGCAAATAGCCCATACAATGCCAACAGTGAGCAAATTGCCCATAGAATCCCAACAGTGTGTAAATAGCCCATAGAATCCCAACAGTGAGCAAATAGCCCATAGAATCTCAGCAGTGACCAAATAGCCCATAGAATCCCAACAGTACGTAAATAGCCCATAGAATCCAAACATGAGAAAATAGCGCATAGAATCCCAACAGTGTGTAAATAGCCCATTGAATCCCAACAGTGAGCAAATAGCCCAGAGAATCCCAAAAGTGAGGAAAGAACCCATAAAATTCCAACAGTGTGTAAATAGTCCATAGAATCCCGAGAGTGTGTAAATAGCACAGAGAATGCCAACAGTGAGCAATTAGCCAATAGAATCCCAAAAGTGAGGAAAAAACCCCATAGAATCCCAATAGTGTGTAAATAGCCCATAAAATCCCAACAGGGTGCAAATAGCCCATAGAATCCCAACAGTGTGTAAATAGTACATAGAATCCCAACAGTGAGCAAATAACCCATACAATCCCAAATGAGTGTAACTAGCACATAGAATCCCAACACTGTGTTAACCGCCCATAGAGTCCCAACAGTGAGCAAATAGCCCATAGAATCCCAACAATATGTAAATTGCCCATAGAATCCCACCAGTGTGTTAACCGCCCAGAGAGTCCATAGAATCCCAACAGTGAGCAAATAGCACATAGAATCCCAACCGTGAGCAAATAGCCAATAGAGTCCCAACAGTGAGCAAATAGCCCATAGAATCCCAACAGTGTGTAAATAGCCCACAGAATCCCAACAGTGAGCAAATAGCCCAGAGAATCCCAACAATGTATAAATAGCCCACAGAATCCCTTCAGTGTGTAAATAGCCTATAGAATCCCAACAAACAGCCAATACAATCCCAACAGTGTGTAAATAGCCCAGAAAATCCCAACAGTGAGCAAATAGCACATAGAATCCCAACTGTGAGCAAATAGCCCATAGAATCCCAACAGTGATCAAATACCCATAGAATCCCAAAAGTCAGCAAATAGCCCATAGAATCCCAACAGTGTGTAAATAGCCCATTGAATCCCAACACTGAACAAATAGCCCATAAAATCCCAAAAGTGTGTAAATAGCCCACAGAATCCCAACAGTGTGTAAATCACCCATAGAATAACAACAGTGAGCAAATATCCCATAGAATCCAAATGGTGTGAAAACAGCCCATAGGATCCCATAAGTGTGTAAATAGCCCGTAGAATCCCAGCAGTGCATAAATAGCCCATAGATTCCCAACACCGTGTAAATAGCCCATAGAATCCCAACAGGGTGTTAATAGCCCATAGAATCCCAACAGTGAGCAAATAGCTGATAGAATCCCAACAGTGTGTATATAGCCCATAGAATCCCAACAGTGAGCAAATAGTTGATACAATCCCAACAGTGTGTAAATAGCCCATTGAATCCCAACAGTGAGCAAATAGCACATAGAATCCCAACCGTGAGCAAATAGCCAATAGAGTCCCAACAGTGAGCAAATAGCCCATAGAATCGCAACAGTGTGTAAATAGCCCACAGAATCCCAACAGTGAGCAAATAGCCCATAGAATCCCAACAGTGTGTAAATAGCCCGTAGAATCCCAACAGTGTGTAAATAGCCCATAGAATCCCAATGCTGTGTAAATAGCCCATAGAATCCCAACAGTGAGGAAATAGGCCATAGAATCCCAACAGTGTGTAAATAGCCCGTAGAATCCCAACAGTGTGTAAATAGCCCATAGAATCCCAACAGTGAGCAAATAGACCATAGAATCCCATAAGTGAGCAAATGGACCATATAATCCCAGCAGTGCGTAAACAGCCCATAGAATCCCAACAGTGTGTATAATGCCCATAGAATCAATAACAGTCTGTAAATAGCCCATAGAATCCCAACAGTGAGCAAATAGCTGAGACAATAACAACAGTGTGTAAATAGCCCATAAAATTCCAACAGTGAGCAAATAGCCCATAGAATAGCAACAGTGTATAAATAGCCCAGAGAATCCCAACAGTGTGCAAATAGCCCATAGAATCTCAACAGTGAGCAAATAGCCCACAGAACCCCAACAGTGCATAAATAGCCCTTGAATCCCAACAGTGTGCAAATAGTCCATAGAATCCCAACAGTGTGTAAATAGTGCATAGAATCCCAACAGTGAGCAAATAGCCCATAGAATCCCATAAGTGTATAAATAGCCCGTAGAATCCCAACAGTGTGTAAATAGCCCACAGAATCCCAACAGTGAGCAAATAGACAATAGAATCCCAACAGTAAGCAAATGGACCATATAATCCCAGCAGAGCGTTAATAGCACACAGAATCCCAAAAGCATGTAAATAGCCCAGAGAATCTCAACAGTGAGCAAATACCCATAAATTCCAAAAGTCAGCAAATCGCCCATAGAATCCCAACAGTGAGCAAATAGCCCATAGAATCCCAACAGTGTGTAAATAGCCAATTGAATCCCAACAGCGTGTAAATAGACAATAGAATCCCAACAGTGAGCAAATAGCCCATAGAATCCCAATAGTGTGTAAATTGCCCAGAGAATCCCAACAGTGAGCAAATAGCCCATAGAATCCCAACAGTGAGCAAATAGCCCATAGAATCCCAACAGTATGTAATTAGCCCATAGAATCCAAACATGAGAAAATATCGCATAGAATCCCAACAGTGTGTAAATAGCCCATTGAATCCCAACAGTGTGTAAATAGCTCACAGATTCCCATCATTGTGTAAATAGAACATAGAATCCCAACAGTGTGTAAATAGACCATAAAATCCAAACAGTGAGCAAATAGCCCATAGAATCCCGAGAGTGTGTAAATATCACAGAAAATGCCAACAGTGAGCAATTAGCCCATAGAATCCCAAAAGTGAGGAAAGAACACATAGAATCCCAACAATGTGTATATAGCCCATGGAATCCCAACAGTGTGTAAATTGCCCATAAAATCCTAAGTGAGCAAATAGCCCATAGAATCCCGAGAGTGTGTAAATATCACAGAAAATGCCAACAGTGAGCAATTAGCCCATAGAATCCCAAAAGTGAGGAAAGAACACATAGAATCCCAACAATGTGTATATAGCCCATGGAATCCCAACAGTGTGTAAATTGCCCATAAAATCCTAAGTGAGCAAATAGCCCATACAATCCCAACAGTGTGTAAATAGCCTATAGAATCCCAACAGTGAGCAAATGGAACATATAATTCCAGCAGTGCGTAAACAGCCCATAGAATCCCAACAGTGTGTATATAACCCATAGAATCCATAACAGTCTGTAAATCGCCCATAGAATCCCAATAGTGAGCAAATAGCTGATACAATAACAACAGTGTGTAAATAGCCCATAGAATTCCAACAGTGAGCAAATAGCCCGTAGAATACCAACAGTGTATAAATAGCCCACAAAATCCCAACAGTGAGCAAATAGCCCTTGAATCCCAACAGTGTGCAAATAGTCCATAGAATCCCAACAGTGTATAAATATTGCATAGAATCCCAACAGTGAGCAAATAGCACACAGAATCTCACCATGAGCAAATAGCCCATAGAATCCCAACAGTGTGTAAATAGCCAATTGAATCCCAACAGCGTGTAAATAGACAATAGAATCCCAACAGTGAGCAAATAGCCCACAGAATCCCAACAGTGTGTAAATTGCCCAGAGAATCCCAACAGTGAGCAAATAGCTGATACAATCCCAACAGTGAGCAAATAGCCCACAGAACCCCAACAGTGAACAAATAGCCCTTGAATCCCAACAGGGTGCAAACAGCCCATAGAATCCCAACAGTGTGTAAATAGCCCATAGAATCCCAACAGTGTGTAAATTGCCCATAAAATCCCAAGTGAGCAAATAGCCCATACAATCCCAACAGTGTGTAAATAGCCCATAGAGTCCCAACAGTGAGTAAATAACACATACAATCCCAAAAGTGTGTAACTAGCACATAGAACCCCAACAGTGTGTTAACTGCTCATAGAGTCTCAACAGTGAGCAAATAGACCAGAGAATCCCAACAGTGTATAAATAGCCCATAGAATCCCAATGCTATGTAAATAGCCCAGAGAATCCCAACAGTGATCAAATAGACCACACAATCCCAACAGTGAGCAAATGGACAATATAATCCCAGCAGTGCGTAAGCAGCCCATAGAATCCCAACAGTGAGCAAATAGCCCATAGACTCCCAACTGTGAGCAAATAGCCCATAGAATCCCAACAGTGATCAAATACCCATAGAATCCCAAAAGTCAGCAAATAGCCCATAGACTCCCAACAGTGTGTAAATAGCCCATTGAAACCCAACAGTGAGCAAATAGCCCATAAAATCCCAACAGTGTGAAAATAGCCCACAGAATCCCAACAGTGTGTAAATCACCAATAGAATAACAACAGTAAACAAATAGCCCATTGAATCCCAACAGTGTGTAAATATCCCATAGAATCCCAACGGTGTGAAAATAGCCCATAGGATCCCAAAAGTGTGTAAATAGCCCGTAGAATCCCAGCAGTGCATAAATAGCCCATAGAATCCCAACACTGTGTAAATAGCCATTAGAATCCCAACAGTGTGCACATAGCACATAGAATCCCAACAGTGAGCAAATAGCAGATACAATCCCAACAGTGTGTAAATAGCCCATAGAATCCCAACAGTGAGCAAATAGCCCATAGAATACCAACACTGTATAAATAGCCAATAGAATCCCAACAGTGTGTAAATAGCCCATAGAATCCCAACAGTGAGCAAATAGCACATAGAATCCCAACCGTGAGCAAATAGCCAATAGAATCCCAACAGTGATCAAATACCCATAGAATCCCAAAAGTCCGCAAATAGCCCATAGAATCCCAACAGTGTGTAAACAGCCCACTGAATCCCAACGGTGACCAAATAGTCCATTGAATCCCAATAGTGTGTAAATAGCCCTTGAATCCCAACAGTGTGCAAATAGTCCATAGACTCCCAACAGTGTGTAAATAGCCCATAGAATTCCAACGGAAGCAAAATAGCCCATAGAATCCCAACAGTGTATAAATAGCCCTTGATTCCCAACAGTGAGCAAATAGCCCATAGAATCCCAACAGTGTGTAAATAGCCCACAGAATCCCAACAGAAGCAAAATAGCCCATAGAACCCCAACAGTGTATAAATAGCCCTTGAATCCCAACAGTGTATAAATAGCCCTTGAATCCCAACAGTGAGCAAATAGCCCATAGCATCCCAACAGTGTGTAAATAGTGCATAGAATCCCAACAGTGAGCAATAGCACACAGAATCTCACCATGAGCAAATAGCCCATACAATCCCAACAGTGCGTAAATAGCCCATTGAATCCCAACAGTGAGCAAATAGCCCATAGAACCCAAACAGTGAGCAAATTGCCCACAGAATCCCAACAGTGAGCAAATAGCCCATGGAATCACAGTAGTGAGCAAATAGCCCATACAATACTAACAGTGAGCAAATTGCCCATTGAATCCCAACAGTGAGCAAATAGCCCATACAATCCCAACAGTGAGCAAATAGCCCATAGAATCCAAACAGTGACCAAATAGCCCATAGAATCCCAACAGTATGTAAATAGCCCATAGAATCCAAACATGAGAAGATAGCGCATAGAATCCCAACAGCGTGTAAATAGCCCATTGAATCCCAACAGTGAGCAAATAGCCCAGAGAATCCCAAAAGTGAGGAAAGAACCCATAAAATTCCAACAGTGTGTAAATAGCCCATAGAATCCCGAGAGTGTGTAAATAGCACAGAGAATGCCAACAGTGAGCAATTAGCCAATAGAATCCCAAAAGTGAGGAAAGAACCCATAGAATCCCAATAGTGTGTAAATAGCCCATAAAATCCCAACAGTGTGTAAATAGCCCATAGAATCCCAACCGTGAGCAAATAGCCCATAGAATCCCAACAGTGTGTAAATTGCCCAGAATATCCCAACAGTGAGCAAATAGCCCATAGAATCCCAACAGTGAGCAAATAGCCCAGAGAATCCCAACAGTATGTAAATAGCTCACAGATTCCCAACATTGTGTAAATAGACCATAAAATCCAAACAGTGAGCAAATAGCCCATAGAATCCCGAGAGTGTGTAAATATCACAGAAAATGCCAACAGTGAGCAATTAGCCCATAGAATCCCAAAAGTGAGGAAAGAACACATAGAATCCCAACAGTGTGTAAATAGCCCATAGAATCCCAACAGTGTGTAAATTGCCCATAAAATCCCAAGAGGGAAATAGCCCACACAATCCCAACAGTGTGTAAATAGCCCATAGAAACCCAACAGTTAGCAAACAGCCCATAGAATCCCAACAGTGTGTAACTAGCACATAGAACCCCAACAGTGTGTTAACCGCCCATAGAGTCTCAACAGTGAGCAAATAGCCCAGAGAATCCCAACAGTGTGTAAATAGCCCACGGAATCCCAACAGTGCGCAAAGAGCACATAGAATACCAACAGTGAGCAAATAGGCCATAGAATCCCAACAGTGTGTAAATATACCATAGAATCCCAATGCTGTGTAAATAGCCCATAGAATCTCAACAGTGAGCAAATAGACCATAGAATCCCATAAGTCTGTAAATAGCCCGTAGAATCACAACAGTGTGTAAATAGCCCAGAGAATCCCAACAGTGAACAAAGAGACCACAGAATCCCAACAGTGAGCAAATGGACAATATAATCCCAGCATTGCGTAAACAGCCCATAGGATCCCAACAGTGTGAAAATAGCTCATAGAATCAATAACAGTGTGTAAATAGCCCATAGAATCCCAACAGTGAGCAAATAGCTGATACAATCCCAACAGTGAGCAAATAGCCCATAGAATCCCAACAGTGATCAAATAGCCCATAGAATACCAACAGTGTATAAATAGCCCTTGAATCCCAACAGTAAGCAAACAGCCAATACAATCCCAACAGTGTGTAAATAGCCCAGAAAATCCCAACAGTGAGCAAATAGCACATAGAATCCCAACTGTGAGCAAATAGCCCATAGAATCCCAACAGTGATCAAATACCCATAGAATCCCAAAAGTCAGCAAATAGCCCATAGAATCCCAACAGTGTGTAAATAGCCCATTGAATCCCAACATTGAACAAATAGCCCAGAGAATCCCAAAAGTGTGTAAATGGCCCACAGAATCCCAACAGTGTGTAAATCACACATAGAATAACAACAGTGAGCAAATATCCCATAGAATCCAAATGGTGTGAAAACAGCCCATAGGATCCCATAAGTGTGTAAATAGCCCGTAGAATCCCAGCAGTGCATAAATAGCCCATAGATTCCCAACACCGTGTAAATAGCCCATAGAATCCCAACAGCGTGTAAATAGCCCATAGAATCCCAACAGTGAGCAAATAGCTGATAGAATCCCAACAGTGTGTAAAAAGCCCATAGAATCCCAACAGTGAGCAAATAGTTGATACAATCCCAACAGTGTGTAAATAGCCCATAGAATCCCAACAGTGTGTAAATAGCCCATAGAATCCCAACCGTGAGCAAATAGCCAATAGAGTCCCAACAGTGAGCAAATAGCCCATAGAAACCCAACAGTGTGTAAATAGCCCACAGAATCCCAACAGTGAGCAAATAGCCCATAGAATCCCAACAGTGTATAAATAGCCCTTGAATTAAAAAAGTGTGCAAATAGCCCAAAGAATCCCAACAGTGTGTAAATAGTGCATAGAATCCCAACAGTGATCAAATAGACACAGAATCCCACCATGAGCAAATAGCCCATAGAATCCCAACAATGTGTAAATAGCTCATTGAATCCCAACAGTGAGTTAACCGCCCATAGAGTCCCAACAGTGAGCAGATAGCCCATAGAATCCCAACAGTGTGTAAATAGCCCACAGAATCCCTTCAGTGAGTAAATAGTCCATAGAATCCCAACAGTGCGTAAAAAGCCCATAGAATCCCAACCGTGTGTAAATATCCCATAGAATCCCAATGCTGTCCAAATAGCCCATAGAATCCCAACAGTGAGCAAATAGCCCATAGAATTCCATAAGTGTGTAAATAGCCCGTAGAATCCCAAAAGTGTGTAAATAGCCCATAGAATCCCAACAGTGAGCAAATAGAACATAGAATCCCAACAGTGAGCAAATACCCATAGAATCCCAAAAGTCAGCAAATAGCCCATAGAATCCCAACAGTGTGTAAATAGCCCATTGAATCCCAACATTGAACAAATAGCCCATAAAATCCCAAAAGTGTGTAAATGGCCCACAGAATCCCAACAGTGTGTAAATCACACATAGAATAACAACAGTGAGCAAATATCCCATAGAATCCAAATGGTGTGAAAACAGCCCATAGGATCCCATAAGTGTGTAAATAGCCCGTAGAATCCCAGCAGTGCATAAATAGCCCATAGATTCCCAACACCGTGTAAATAGCCCATAGAATCCCAACAGGGTGTAAATAGCCCATAGAATCCCAACAGTGAGCAAATAGCTGATAGAATCCCAACAGTGTGTAAAAAGCCCATAGAATCCCAACAGTGAGCAAATAGTTGATACAATCCCAACAGTGTGTAAATAGCCCATAGAATCCCAACAGTGTGTAAATAGCCCATAGAATCCCAACCGTGAGCAAATAGCCAATAGAGTCCCAACAGTGAGCAAATAGCCCATAGAAACCCAACAGTGTGTAAATAGCCCACAGAATCCCAACAGTGAGCAAATAGCCCATAGAATCCCAACAGTGTATAAATAGCCCTTGAATTAAAAAAGTGTGCAAATAGCCCAAAGAATCCCAACAGTGTGTAAATAGTGCATAGAATCCCAACAGTGATCAAATAGACACAGAATCCCACCATGAGCAAATAGCCCATAGAATCCCAACAATGTGTAAATAGCTCATTGAATCCCAACAGTGAGTTAACCGCCCATAGAGTCCCAACAGTGAGCAGATAGCCCATAGAATCCCAACAGTGTGTAAATAGCCCACAGAATCCCTTCAGTGAGTAAATAGTCCATAGAATCCCAACAGTGCGTAAAAAGCCCATAGAATCCCAACCGTGTGTAAATATCCCATAGAATCCCAATGCTGTCCAAATAGCCCATAGAATCCCAACAGTGAGCAAATAGCCCATAGAATTCCATAAGTGTGTAAATAGCCCGTAGAATCCCAAAAGTGTGTAAATAGCCCATAGAATCCCAACAGTGAGCAAATAGAACATAGAATCCCAACAGTGAGCAAATGGACCATATAATCCCAGCAGTGCGTAAACAGCCCATAGAATCCCAACAGTGAGCAAATAGCCCATAGAATTCCATAAGTGTGTAAATAGCCCGTAGAATCCCAAAAGTGTGTAATTAGCCCATAGAATCCCAACAGTGAGCAAATAGAACATAAAATCCCAACAGTGAGCAAATGGACCATATAATCCCAGCAGTGCGTAAACAGCCCAAAGAATCCCAACTGTGAGCAAATAGCCCATAGAATCAATAACAGTGTGTAAATAGCCCATAGAATCCCAACTGTGAGCAAATAGCTGATACAATCCCAACCGTGAGCAAATAGCCCATAGAATACCAACAGTGAGCAAATAGCCCATAGAATACCAACAGTGTATAAATAGCCCTTGAATCCCAACAGTGAGCAAACAGCCAATAGAATCCCAACAGTGTGTAAATAGCCCATAGAATCCCAACAGTGAGCAAATAGCACATAGAATCCCAACCGTGAGCAAATAGCCCATAGAATTCCAACAGTGATCAAATACCCATAGAATCCCAAAAGTCAGCAAATAGCCCATAGAATCCCAACAGTGTGTGAATAGCCCATTGATTCCCAACAGTGAACAAATAGCCCATAGAATCCCAACAGTGTGTAAATAGCCCACGGAATCCCAACAGTGCGCAAAGAGCACATAGAATCCCAACCGTGAGCAGATAGGCCATAGAATACCAACAGGGTGTAAATATCCCATAGAATCCCAATGCTGTGTAAATAGCCCATAGAATCCCAACAGTGAGCAAATTGTCCATAGAATCCCATAAGTGTGTAAATAGCCCAGAGAATTCCAACAGTGAGCAAATAGACCACACAATCCCAACAGTGAGCAAATGGACAATATAATCCCAGCAGTGCGTATGTAGCCCATAGAATCCCAACAGTGTGTAAATAGCCCATAGAATCAATAACAGTGTGTAAATAGCCCATAGAATCCCAACAGTGAGCAAATAGTCCATAGAATCCCATAAGTGTGTAAATAGCCCAGAGAATCCCAACAGTGAGCAAATAGACCACACAATCCCAACAGTGAGCAAAAGGACAATATAATCCCAGCAGTGTGTAAGTAGCCCATAGAATCCCAACAGTGTGTAAATAGCCCATAGAATCCCAACAGTGAGCAAATAGCCCATAGAATCCCAACAGTGTGTAAATAGACCATAAAATCCAAACAGTGAGCAAATAGCCCATAGAATCCCGAGAGTGTGTAAATATCACAGAAAATGCCAACAGTGAGCAATTAGCCCATAGAATCCCAAAAGTGAGGAAAGAACACATAGAATCCCAACAGTGTGTAAATAGCCCATAGAATCCCAACAGTGTGTAAATTGCCCATAAAATCCCAAGAGGGAAATAGCCCACACAATCCCAACAGTGTGTAAATAGCCCATAGAAACCCAACAGTTAGCAAACAGCCCATAGAATCCCAACAGTGTGTAACTAGCACATAGAACCCCAACAGTGTGTTAACCGCCCATAGAGTCTCAACAGTGCGCAAAGAGCACATAGAATACCAACAGTGAGCAAATAGACCATAGAATCGCATGAGTCTGTAAATAGCCCGTAGAATCCCAACAGTGTGTAAATAGCCCAGAGAATCCCAACAGTGAACAAAGAGACCACAGAATCCCAACAGTGAGCAAATGGACAATATAATCCCAGCAGTGCGTAAACAGCCCATAGGATCCCAACAGTGTGAAAATAGCTCATAGAATCAATAACAGTGTGTAAATAGCCCATAGAATCCCAACGGTGAGCAAATAGCTGATACAATCCCAACAGTGAGCAAATAGCCCATAGAATCCCAACAGTGATCAAATAGCCCATAGAATACCAACAGTGTATAAATAGCCCTTGAATCCCAACAGTAAGCAAACAGCCAATACAATCCCAACAGTGTGTAAATAGCCCAGAAAATCCCAACAGTGAGCAAATAGCACATAGAATCCCAACCGTGAGCAAATAGCCCATAGAATCCCAACAGTGATCAAATACCCATAGAATCCCAAAAGTCAGCAAATAGCCCATAGAATCCCAACAGTGTGTAAATAGCCCATTGAATCCCAACAGTGAACAAATAGCCCATAGAATCCCAACAGTGTGTAAATAGCCCACAGAATCCCAACAGTGTGTAAATCACCCATAGAATAACAACAGTGAGCAAATATCCCACAGAATCCAAACGGTGTGAAAACAGCCCATAGGATCCCATAAGTGTGTAAATAGCCCATAGAATCCCAGCAGTGCATAAATAGCCCATAGATTCCCAACACCGTGTAAATAGCCCATAGACTCCCAACAGGGTGTAAATAGCCCACTGAATCCCAACAGTGAGCAAATAGCCCATAGAATACCAACACTGTATAAATAGCCCATAGAATCCCAACAGTGTGTAAATAGCCCATAGAATCCCAACAGTGAGCAAATAGCACATAGAATCCCTTCAGTGAGTAAATAGTCCATAGAATCCCAACAGTGTGTAAAAAGCCCATAGATTCCCAAAAGTGAGGAAATAGCTGATAGAATCCCAACAGTGTGTAAATAGCCCATAGAATCCCAACAGTGTATAAATAGCCCTTGAATTAAAAAAGTGTGCAAATAGCCCAAAGAATCCCAACAGTGTGTAAATAGTGCATAGAATCCCAACAGTGATCAAATAGCACACAGAATCCCACCATGAGCAAATAGCCCATAGAATCCCAACAATGTGTAAATAGCTCATTGAATCCCAACAGTGAGTTAACCGCCCATAGAGTCCCAACAGTGAGCAGATAGCCCATAGAATCCCAACAGTGTGTAAATAGCCCACAGAATCCCTTCAGTGAGTAAATAGTCCATAGAATCCCAACAGTGCGTAAAAAGCCCATAGAATCCCAACAGCGAGCAAATAGGTCATAGAATCCCAACCGTGTGTAAATATCCCATAGAATCCCAATGCTGTCCAAAAAGCCCATAGAATCCCAACAGTGAGCAAATAGCCCATAGAATTCCATAAGTGTGTAAATAGCCCGTAGAATCCCAAAAGTGTGTAAATAGCCCATAGAATCCCAACAGTGTGCAAATAGAACATAGAATCGCAACAGGGAGCAAATGGACCATATAATCCCAGCAGTGCGTAAACAGCCCATAGAATCCCAACTGTGAGCAAATAGCCCATAGAATCAATAACAGTGTGTAAATAGCCCATAGAATCCCAACAGTGAGCAAATAGCACATAGAATCCCAACCGTGAGCAAATAGCCCATAGAATTCCAACAGTGATCAAATACCCATAGAATCCCAAAAGTCAGCAAATAGCCCATAGAATCCCAAGTGTGTGAATAGCCCATTGAATCCCAACAGTGAACAAATAGACCATAGAATCCCAACAGTGTGTAAATAGCCCACGGAATCCCAACAGTGCGCAAAGAGCACATAGAATCCCAACCGTGAGCAGATAGGCCATAGAATACCAACAGGGTGTAAATATCACATAGAATCCCAATGCTGTGTAAATAGCCCATAGAATCCCAACAGTGAGCAAATAGACCACACAATCCCAACAGTGAGCAAATGGACAATATAATCCCAGCAGTGCGTAAGTAGCCCATAGAATCAATAACAGTGTGTAAATAGCCCATAGAATCCCAACAGTGAGCAAATAGTCCATAGAATCCCATAAGTGTGTAAATAGCCCAGAGAATCCCAACAGTGAGCAAATAGACCACAAAATCCCAACAGTGAGCAAATGGACAATATAATCCCAGCAGTGCGTAAGTAGCCCATAGAATCCCAACAGTGTGTAAATAGCCCATAGAATCAATAACAGTGTGTAAATAGCCCATAGAATCCCAACAGTGAGCAAATAGCCCATAGAATACCAACAGTGTATAAATAGCCCTTGAATCCCAACAGTAAGCAAACAGCCAATACAATCCCAACAGTGTGTAAATAGCCCATAGAATCCCAACAGTGAGCAAATAGCCCATAGAATCCCAACAGTGATCAAATAACCATAGAATCCCAAAAGTCAGCAAATAGCCCATAGAATCCCAAAAGTGTGTAAATAGCCCACAGAATCCCAACAGTGTGTAAATCACCCATAGAATGCCAACAGTGAGCAAATAGCCCACAGAATCCCAACAGTGTGTAAATATCCCATAGAATCCCAACGGTGTGAAAATAGCCCATAGAATCCCATAAGTGTGTAAATAGCCCATAGGATAACAGCAGTGCAAAAATAGCCCATAGAATCCCAACAGCGTGTGAATAGCCCATAGAATCCCAACAGTGTGTAAATAGACCATAAAATCCAAACAGTGAGCAAATAGCCCATAGAATCCCGAGAGTGTGTAAATAGCACAGAAAATGCCAACAGAGAGCAATTAGCCCATATAATCCAAAAAGTGAGGAAAGAACACATAGAATCCCTTCAGTGTGGAAATAGCCCTTAGAATCCCAACAGTGTGTAAATTGCCCATAGAATCCCAACAGTGTGCAAATAGCACATAGAATCCCAACAGTGAGCAAATAGCCCATAGAATCCCAATAGTGTGTAAATTGCCCAGAATATCCCAACCGTGAGCAAATAGCCCATAGAATCCCAACAGTGAGCAAATAGCCCATAGAATCCCAACAGTATGCAAATAGTCCATAGAATCCAAACATGAGAAAATAGCCCATAGAATCCGAACAGTGAGCAAATAGCCCATAGAATCCCAACAGTGTGTAAATAGCCCATTGAATCCCAACAGTGTGTAAATAGCTCACAGATTCCCAACATTGTGTAAATAGAACATAGAATCCCAACAGTGTGTAAATAGCCCTTGAATCCCAACAGAAGCAAAATAGCCCATAGCATCCCAACAGTGTATAAATAGCCCTTGAATCCCAGCAGTGACCAAATAGTCCAAAGAATCCCAACAGTGAGCAAATAGCCCATGGAATCACAATAGTGAGCAAATAGCCCATACAATACCAACAGTGAGCAAATTGCCCAAAGAATCCCAACAGTGAGCAAATAGCCCATAGAATCCCAACAGTGAGCAAATAGCCCATAAAATCTCAGCAGTGACCAAATAGCCCATAGAATCCCAACAGTATGTAAATAGCCCATAGAATCCAAACATGAGAAAATAGCGCACAGAATCCCAACAGCGTGTAAATAGCCCATTGAATCCCAACAGTGTGCAAATAGCCCATAGAATACCAACACTGTATAAATAGCCTATAGAATCCCAACAGTGTGTAAATAGCCCATAGAATCCCAACAGAAGCAAAATAGCCCATAGAATCCCAATAGTGTATAAATAGCCCTTGAATCCCAGCAGTGACCAAATAGTCCATAGAATCCCAACAGTGTGTAAATAGCCCATGAATCCCAACAGTGTGCAAATAGCCCATAGAATCCCAACAGTGTGTAAATAGCCCATATAACTCCAGCAGTGAGCAAATAGCCCATAGGATCCCAACAGTGTGTAAATAGCCCATAGAATCTCAACAGAAGCAAAATAGCCCATAGAATCCCAACAGTGTATAAATAGCCCTTGAATCCCAACAGTGAGCAAATAGCCCATAGAATCCCAACAATGTGTAAATAGTGCATAGAATCCCAACAGTGAGCATATACCCATAGAATCCCAAAAGTCCGCAAATAGCCCATAGAATCCCAACAGTGTGTAAACAGCCCATTGAATCCCAGCAGTGAACAAATAGTCCATAGAATCCCAACAGTGTGTAAATAGCCCTTGAATCCCAACAGAAGCAAAATAGCCCATAGAATCCCAACAGTGTATAAATAGCCCATAGAATCCCAGCAGTGACCAAATAGTCCAAAGAATCCCAACAGTGAGCAAATAGCCCATGGAATCACAATAGTGAGCAAATAGCCCATACAATACCAACAGTGAGCAAATTGCCCAAAGAATCCCAACAGTGAGCAAATAGCCCATAGAATCCCAACAGTGAGCAAATAGCCCATAAAATCTCAGCAGTGACCAAATAGCCCATAGAATCCCAACAGTATGTAAATAGCCCATAGAATCCAAACATGAGAAAATAGCGCATAGAATCCCAACAGCGTGTAAATAGCCCATGAAATCCCAACATTGTGTAAATAGCCCATAGAATCCCAACAGTGTGCAAATAGCCCATAGAATATCAACACTGTATAAATAGCCAATAGAATCCCAACAGTGTGTAAATAGCCCATAGAATCCCAACAGTGAGCAAATAGCACATAGAATCCCAACCGTGAGCCAATAGCCAATAGAATCCCAACAGTGATCAAATACCCATAGAATCCCAAAAGTCCGCAAATAGCCCATAGAATCCCAACAGTGTGTAAACAGCCCATTGAATCCCAGCAGTGACCAAATAGTCTATAGAATCCCAACAGTGTGTAAATAGCCCTTGAATCCCAACAGTGTGCAAATAGCCCATAGAATCCCAACAGTGTGTCAATAGCCCATAGAATCCCAACAGAAGCAAAATAGCCCATAGAATCCCAACAGTGTATAAATAGCCCTTGAATCCCAGCAGTGACCAAATAGTCCATAGAATCCCAACAGTGTGTAAATAGCCCTTGAATCCCAACAGTGTGCAAATAGCCCATAGGATCCCAACAGTGTGTAAATAGCCCATATAACTCCAACAGTGAGCAAATAGCCCATAGAATCCCAACAGTGTGTAAATAGCCCATAGAATCTCAACAGGAGCAAAATAGCCCTTGAATCCCAACAGTGTATAAATAGCCCTTGAATCCCAACAGTGAGCAAATAGCCCATAGAATCCCAACAATGTGCAAATAGTGCATAGAATCCAACAGTGAGCAAATACCCATAGAATCCCAAAAGTCCGCAAATAGCCCATAGAATCCCAACAGTGTGTAAACAGCCCATTGAATCCCAGCAGTGAACAAATAGAACATAGAATCCCAACAGTGTGTAAATAGCCCTTGAATCCCAACAGAAGCAAAATAGCCCATAGAATCCCAACAGTGTATAAATAGCCCTTGAATCCCAGCAGTGACCATATAGTCCAAAGAATCCCAACAGTGAGCAAATAGCCCATGGAATCACAATAGTGAGCAAATAGCCCATACAATACCAACAGTGAGCAAATTGCCCATAGAATCCCAACAGTGAGCAAATAGCCCATAAAATCTCAGCAGTGACCAAATAGCCCATAGAATCCCAACAGCGTGTAAATAGCCCATTGAATCCCAACAGTGTGCAAATAGCCCATAGAATACCAACACTGTATAAATAGCCTATAGAATCCCAACAGTGTGTAAATAGCCCATAGAATCCCAACAGTGAGCAAATAGCACATAGAATCCCAACCGTGAGCCAATAGCCAATAGAATCCCAACAGTGATCAAATACCCATAGAATCCCAAAAGTCCGCAAATAGCCCATAGAATCCCAACAGTGTGTAAACAGCCCATTGAATCCCAGCAGTGACCAAATAGTCCATAGAATCCCAAAAATGTGTAAATAGCCCTTGAATCCCAACAGTGTGCAAATAGCCCATAGAATCCCAACAGTGTGTAAATAGCCCATAGAATCCCAACAGAAGCAAAATAGCCCATAGAATCCCAATAGTGTATAAATAGCCCTTGAATCCCAGCAGTGACCAAATAGTCCATAGAATCCCAACAATGTGTAAATAGCCCATAGAATCCAAACATGAGAAAATAGCGCATAGAATCCCAACAGCGTGTAAATAGCCCATTGAACCCCAACAGTGTGCAAATAGCCCAGAGAATCCCAAAAGTGAGGAAAGAACCCATAAAATTCCAACAGTGTGTAAATAGCCCATAGAATCCCGAGAGTGTGTAAATAGCGCAGAGAATGCCAACAGTGAGCAATTAGCCAATAGAATCCCAAAAGTGAGGAAAGAACCCATAGAATCCCAACAGTGTGTAAATAGCCCATGAAATCCCAACATTGTGTAAATAGCCCATAGAATCCCAACAGTGTGCAAATAGCCCATAGAATACCAACACTGTATAAATAGCCTATAGAATCCCAACAGTGTGTAAATAGCCCATAGAATCCCAACAGTGAGCAAATAGCACATAGAATCCCAACCGTGAGCCAATAGCCAATAGAATCCCAACAGTGATCAAATACCCCATAGAATCCCAAAAGTCCGCAAATAGCCCATAGAATCCCAACAGTGTGTAAACAGCCCATTGAATCCCAGCAGTGACCAAATAGTCCATAGAATCCCAACAGTGTGTAAATAGCCCTTGAATCCCAACAGTGTGCAAATAGCCCATAGAATCCCAACAGTGTGTAAAAAGCCCATAGAATCCCAACAGAAGCAAAATAGCCCATAGAATCCCAACAGTGTATAAATAGCCCTTGAATCCCAGCAGTGACCAAATAGTCCATAGAATCCCAACAGTGTGTAAATAGCCCTTGAATCCCAACAGTGTGCAAATAGCCCATAGAATCCCAACAGTGTGTAAATAGCCCATATAACTCCAACAGTGAGCAAATAGCCCATAGAATCCCAACAGTGTGTAAATAGCCCATAGAATCCCAACCGAAGCAAAATAGCCCTTGAATCCCAACAGTGAGCAAATAGCCCATAGAATCCCAACAATGTGTAAATAGTGCATAGAATCCCAAAAGTCCGCAAATAGCCCATAGAATCCCAACAGTGTGTAAACAGCCCATTGAATCCCAGCAGTGAACAAATAGTCCATAGAATCCCTACAGTGTGTAAATAGCCCTTGAATCACAACAGAAGCAAAATAGCCCATAGAATCCCAACAGTGTATAAATAGCCCTTGAATCCCAGCAGTGACCAAATAGTCCAAAGAATCCCAACAGTGTGCAAATAGCCCATGGAATCACAATAGTGAGCAAATAGCCCATACAATACCAACAGTGAGCAAATTGCCCAAAGAATCCCAACAGTGAGCAAATAGCCCATAGAATCCCAACAGTGAGCAAATAGCCCATAGAATCCCAACAGTATGTCAATAGCCCATAGATTCCAAACATGAGAAAATAGCGCATAGAATCCCAACAGTGTGTAAATAGCCCATTGAATCCCAACAGTGAGCAAATAGCCCAGAGAATCCCAAAAGTGAGGAAAGAACCCATAAAATTCCAACAGTGTGTAAATAGCCCATAGAATCCCGAGAGTGTGTAAATAGCGCAGAGAATGCCAACAGTGAGCAATTAGCCAATAGAATCCCAAAAGTGAGGAAAGAACCCATAGAATCCCAATAGTGTGTAAATAGCCCATGAAATCCCAACATTGTGTAAATAGCCCATAGAATCCCAACCGTGAGCAAATAGCCCATAGAAACCCAACAGTTAGCAAACAGCCCTTAGAATCCCAACAGCGAGCAAATAACCCATACAATCCCAAATGTGTGTAACTAGCACATAGAATCCCAACACTGTGTTAACCGCCCATAGAGTCCCAACAGTGAGCAAATAGCCAATAGAATCCCAACAGTGTGTTAACCGCCCAGAGACTCCCAACAGTGAGCAAATAGCTCAGAGAATCCCAACAGTGTATAAATAGCCCATAGAATCCCTTCAGTGTGCAAATAGCCCATAGAATCCCAACAGTGTGTAAATAGCCCATATAACTCCAACAGTGAGCAAATAGCCCATAGAATCCCGACAATGTGTAAATAGCCCATAGAATCCCAACAGAAGCAAAATAGCCCATAGAATCCCAACAGTGTATAAATAGCCCTTGAATCCCAGCAGTGACCAAATAGTCCATAGAATCCCAACAGTGTGTAAATAGCCCTTGAATCCCAACAGTGTGCAAATAGCCCATAGGATCCCAACAGTGTGTAAATAGCCCATATAACTCCAACAGTGAGCAAATAGCCCATAGAATCCCAACAGTGTGTAAATAGCCCATAGAATCTCAACAGAAGCAAAATAGCCCTTGAATCCCAACAGTGTATAAATAGCCCTTGAATCCCAACAGTGAGCAAATAGCCCATAGAATCCCAACAATGTGTAAATAGTGCATAGAATCCCAACAGTGAGCAAATACCCATAGAATCCCAAAAGTCCGCAAATAGCCCATAGAATCCCAACAGTGTGTAAACAGCCCATTGAATCCCAGCAGTGAACAAATAGTCCATAGAATCCCAACAGTGTGTAAATAGCCCTTGAATCCCAACAGAAGCAAAATAGCCCATAGAATCCCAACAGTGTATAAATAGCCCTTGAATCCCAGCAGTGACCATATAGTCCAAAGAATCCCAACAGTGAGCAAATAGCCCATGGAATCACAATAGTGAGCAAATAGCCCATACAATACCAACAGTGAGCAAATTGCCCATAGAAACCCAACAGTGAGCAAATAGCCCATAAAATCTCAGCATTGACCAAATAGCCCATAGAATCCCAACAGTATGTAAATAGCCCATAGAATCCAAACATGAGAAAATAGCGCATAGAATCCCAACAGTGTGCAAATAGCCCATAGAATCTCAAAACAGTGAGCAAATAGCCCATAAAATCTCAGCAGTGACCAAATAGCCCATAGAATCCCAACAGTATGTAAATAGCCCATAGAATCCAAACATGAGAAAATAGCCCATTGAATCCCAACAGTGTGCAAATAGCCCATAGAATACCAACACTGTATAAATAGCCTATAGAATCCCAACAGTGTGTAAATAGCCCATAGAATCCCAACAGTGAGCAAATAGCACATAGAATCCCAACCGTGAGCCAATAGCCAATAGAATCCCAACAGTGATCAAATACCCATAGAATCCCAAAAGTCCGCAAATAGCCCATAGAATCCCAACAGTGTGTAAACAGCCCATTGAATCCCAGCAGTGACCAAATAGTCCATAGAATCCCAACAATGTGTAAATAGCCCTTGAATCCCAACAGTGTGCAAATAGCCCATAGAATCCCAACAGTGTGTAAATAGCCCATAGAATCCCAACAGAAGCAAAATAGCCCATAGAATCCCAATAGTGTATAAATAGCCCTTGAATCCCAGCAGTGACCAAATAGTCCATAGAATCCCAACAGTATGTAAATAGCCCTTGAATCCCAACAGTGTGCAAATAGCCCATAGAATCCCAACAGTGTGTAAATAGCCCATATAACTCCAACAGTGAGCAAATAGCCCATAGGATCCCAACAGTGTGTAAATAGCCCATAGAATCTCAACAGAAGCAAAATAGCCCATAGAATCCCAACAGTGTATAAATAGCCCTTGAATCCCAACAGTGAGCAAATAGCCCATAGAATCCCAACAATGTGTAAATAGTGCATAGAATCCAACAGTGAGCAAATACCCATAGAATCCCAAAAGTCCGCAAATAGCCCATAGAATCCCAACAGTGTGTAAACAGCCCATTGAATCCCAGCAGTGAACAAATAGTCCATAGAATCCCAACAGTGTGTAAATAGCCCTTGAATCCCAACAGAAGCAAAATAGCCCATAGAATCCCAACAGTGTATAAATAGCCCTTGAATCCCAGCAGTGACCAAATAGTCCAAAGAATCCCAACAGTGAGCAAATAGCCCATGGAATCACAATAGTGAGCAAATAGCCCATACAATACCAACAGTGAGCAAATTGCCCAAAGAATCCCAACAGTGAGCAAATAGCCCATAGAATCCCAACAGTGAGCAAATAGCCCATAAAATCTCAGCAGTGACCAAATAGCCCATAGAATCCCAACAGTATGTAAATAGCCCATAGAATCCAAACATGAGAAAATAGCGCATAGAATCCCAACAGCGTGTAAGTAGCCCATTGAACCCCAACAGTGTGCAAATAGCCCAGAGAATCCCAAAAGTGAGGAAAGAACCCATAGAATCCCAACAGTGTGTAAATAGCCCATGAAATCCCAACATTGTGTAAATAGCCCATAGAATCCCAACAGTGTGCAAATAGCCCATAGAATACCAACACTGTATAAATAGCCTATAGAATCCCAACAGTGTGTAAATAGCCCATAGAATCCCAACAGTGAGCAAATAGCACATAGAATCCCAACCGTGAGCCAATAGCCAATAGAATCCCAACAGTGATCAAATACCCATAGAATCCCAAAAGTCCGCAAATAGCCCATAGAATCCCAACAGTGTGTAAATAGCCCATTGAATCCCAGCAGTGACCAAATAGTCCATAGAATCCCAACAGTGTGTAAATAGCCCTTGAATCCCAACAGTGTGCAAATAGCCCATAGAATCCCAACAGTGTGTAAATAGCCCATAGAATCCCAACAGAAGCAAAATAGCCCATAGAATCCCAACAGTGTATAAATAGCCCTTGAATCCCAGCAGTGACCAAATAGTCCATAGAATCCCAACAGTGTGTAAATAGCCCATTGAATCCCAGCAGTGAGCAAATAGCCCATAGAATCCCAACAGTGTGTAAATAGCCCATATAACTCCAACAGTGAGCAAATAGCCCATAGAATCCCAACAGTGTGTAAATAGCCCATAGAATCCCAACAGAAGCAAAATAGCCCTTGAATCCCAACAGTGTATAAATAGCCCTTGAATCCCAACAGTGAGCAAATAGCCCATAGAATCCCAACAATGTGTAAATAGTGCATAGAATCCCAACAGTGAGCAAATACCCATAGAATCCCAAAAGTCCGCAAATAGCCCATAGAATCCCAACAGTGTGTAAACAGCCCATTGAATCCCAGCAGTGAACAAATAGTCCATAGAATCCCTACAGTGTGTAAATAGCCCTTGAATCCCAACAGAAGCAAAATAGCCCATAGAATCCCAACAGTGTATAAATAGCCCTTGAATCCCAGCAGTGACCAAATAGTCCAAAGAATCCCAACAGTGTGCAAATAGCCCATGGAATCACAATAGTGAGCAAATAGCCCATACAATACCAACAGTGAGCAAATTGCCCAAAGAATCCCAACAGTGAGCAAATAGCCCATAGAATCCCAACAGTGAGCAAATAGCCCATAGAATCCCAACAGTATGTCAATAGCCCATAGATTCCAAACATGAGAAAATAGCGCATAGAATCCCAACAGCGTGTAAATAGCCCATTGAATCCCAACAGTGAGCAAATAGCCCAGAGAATCCCAAAAGTGAGGAAAGAACCCATAAAATTCCAACAGTGTGTAAATAGCCCATAGAATCCCGAGAGTGTGTAAATAGCGCAGAGAATGCCAACAGTGAGCAATTAGCCAATAGAATCCCAAAAGTGAGGAAAGAACCCATAGAATCCCAATAGTGTGTAAATAGCCCATGAAATCCCAACATTGTGTAAATAGCCCATAGAATCCCAACCGTGAGCAAATAGCCCATAGAAACCCAACAGTTAGCAAACAGCCCTTAGAATCCCAACAGCGAGCAAATAACCCATACAATCCCAAATGTGTGTAACTAGCACATAGAATCCCAACACTGTGTTAACCGCCCATAGAGTCCCAACAGTGAGCAAATAGCCCATAGAATCCCAACAGTGTGTTAACCGCCCAGAGACTCCCAACAGTGAGCAAATAGCTCAGAGAATCCCAACAGTGTATAAATAGCCCATAGAATCCCTTCAGTGTGCAAATAGCCCATAGAATCCCAACAGTGTGTAAATAGCCCATATAACTCCAACAGTGAGCAAATAGCCCATAGAATCCCGACAATGTGTAAATAGCCCATAGAATCCCAACAGAAGCAAAATAGCCCATAGAATCCCAACAGTGTATAAATAGCCCTTGAATCCCAACAGTGAGCAAATAGCCCATAGAATCCCAACAATGTGTAAATAGTGCATAGAATCCAACAGTGAGCAAATACCCATAGAATCCCAAAAGTCCGCAAATAGCCCATAGAATCCCAACAGTGTGTAAACAGCCCATTGAATCCCAGCAGTGAATAAATAGCCCATAGAATCCCAACAGTGTGTAAATAGCCCTTGAATCCCAACAGAAGCAAAATAGCCCATAGAATCCCAACAGTGTATAAATAGCCCTTGAATCCCAGCAGTGACCATATAGTCCAAAGAATCCCAACAGTGAGCAAATAGCCCATGGAATCACAATAGTGAGCAAATAGCCCATACAATACCAACAGTGAGCAAATTGCCCATAGAAACCCAACAGTGAGCAAATAGCCCATAAAATCTCAGCATTGACCAAATAGCCCATAGAATCCCAACAGTATGTAAATAGCCCATAGAATCCAAACATGAGAAAATAGCGCATAGAATCCCAACAGTGTGCAAATAGCCCATAGAATCCCAACAGTGAGCAAATAGCCCATAAAATCTCAGCAGTGACCAAATAGCCCATAGAATCCCAACAGTATGTAAATAGCCCATAGAATCCAAACATGAGAAAATAGCCCATTGAATCCCAACAGTGTGCAAATAGCCCATAGAATACCAACACTGTATAAATAGCCTATAGAATCCCAACAGTGTGTAAATAGCCCATAGAATCCCAACAGTGAGCAAATAGCACATAGAATCCCAACCGTGAGCCAATAGCCAATAGAATCCCAACAGTGATCAAATACCCATAGAATCCCAAAAGTCCGCAAATAGCCCATAGAATCCCAACAGTGTGTAAACAGCCCATTGAATCCCAGCAGTGACCAAATAGTCCATAGAATCCCAACAATGTGTAAATAGCCCTTGAATCCCAACAGTGTGCAAATAGCCCATAGAATCCCAACAGTGTGTAAACAGCCCATTGAATCCCAGCAGTGACCAAATAGTCCATAGAATCCCAACAATGTGTAAATAGCCCTTGAATCCCAACAGTGTGCAAATAGCCCATAGAATCCCAACAGTGTGTAAATAGCCCATAGAATCCCAACAGAAGCAAAATAGCCCATAGAATCCCAACAGTGTATAAATAGCCCTTGAATCCCAGCAGTGACCAAATAGTCCATAGAATCCCAACAGTGTGTAAATAGCCCTTGAATCCCAACAGTGTGCAAATAGCCCATAGAATCCCAACAGTGAGCAAATAGCCCAGAGAATCCCAAAAGTGAGGAAAGAACCCATAAAATTCCAACAGTGTGTAAATAGCCCATAGAATCCCGAGAGTGTGTAAATAGCGCAGAGAATGCCAACAGTGAGCAATTAGCCAATAGAATCCCAAAAGTGAGGAAAGAACCCATAGAATCCCAATAGTGTGTAAATAGCCCATGAAATCCCAACATTGTGTAAATAGCCCATAGAATCCCAACCGTGAGCAAATAGCCCATAGAAACCCAACAGTTAGCAAACAGCCCTTAGAATCCCAACAGCGAGCAAATAACCCATACAATCCCAAATGTGTGTAACTAGCACATAGAATCCCAACACTGTGTTAACCGCCCATAGAGTCCCAACAGTGAGCAAATAGCCCATAGAATCCCAACAGTGTGTTAACCGCCCAGAGACTCCCAACAGTGAGCAAATAGCTCAGAGAATCCCAACAGTGTATAAATAGCCCATAGAATCCCTTCAGTGTGCAAATAGCCCATAGAATCCCAACAGTGTGTAAATAGCCCATATAACTCCAACAGTGAGCAAATAGCCCATAGAATCCCGACAATGTGTAAATAGCCCATAGAATCCCAACAGAAGCAAAATAGCCCATAGAATCCCAACAGTGTATAAATAGCCCTTGAATCCCAGCAGTGACCAAATAGTCCATAGAATCCCAACAGTGTGTAAATAGCCCTTGAATCCCAACAGTGTGCAAATAGCCCATAGGATCCCAACAGTGTGTAAATAGCCCATATAACTCCAACAGTGAGCAAATAGCCCATAGAATCCCAACAGTGTGTAAATAGCCCATAGAATCTCAACAGAAGCAAAATAGCCCTTGAATCCCAACAGTGTATAAATAGCCCTTGAATCCCAACAGTGAGCGAATAGCCCATAGAATCCCAACAATGTGTAAATAGTGCATAGAATCCCAACAGTGAGCAAATACCCATAGAATCCCAAAAGTCCGCAAATAGCCCATAGAATCCCAACAGTGTGTAAACAGCCCATTGAATCCCAGCAGTGAACAAATAGTCCATAGAATCCCAACAGTGTGTAAATAGCCCTTGAATCCCAACAGAAGCAAAATAGCCCATAGAATCCCAACAGTGTATAAATAGCCCTTGAATCCCAGCAGTGACCATATAGTCCAAAGAATCCCAACAGTGAGCAAATAGCCCATGGAATCACAATAGTGAGCAAATAGCCCATACAATACCAACAGTGAGCAAATTGCCCATAGAAACCCAACAGTGAGCAAATAGCCCATAAAATCTCAGCATTGACCAAATAGCCCATAGAATCCCAACAGTATGTAAATAGCCCATAGAATCCAAACATGAGAAAATAGCGCATAGAATCCCAACAGTGTGCAAATAGCCCATAGAATCTCAACAGTGAGCAAATAGCCCATAAAATCTCAGCAGTGACCAAATAGCCCATAGAATCCCAACAGTATGTAAATAGCCCATAGAATCCAAACATGAGAAAATAGCCCATTGAATCCCAACAGTGTGCAAATAGCCCATAGAATACCAACACTGTATAAATAGCCTATAGAATCCCAACAGTGTGTAAATAGCCCATAGAATCCCAACAGTGAGCAAATAGCACATAGAATCCCAACCGTGAGCCAATAGCCAATAGAATCCCAACAGTGATCAAATACCCATAGAATCCCAAAAGTCCGCAAATAGCCCATAGAATCCCAACAGTGTGTAAACAGCCCATTGAATCCCAGCAGTGACCAAATAGTCCATAGAATCCCAACAATGTGTAAATAGCCCTTGAATCCCAACAGTGTGCAAATAGCCCATAGAATCCCAACAGTGTGTAAATAGCCCATAGAATCCCAACAGAAGCAAAATAGCCCATAGAATCCCAATAGTGTATAAATAGCCCTTGAATCCCAGCAGTGACCAAATAGTCCATAGAATCCCAACAGTGTGTAAATAGCCCTTGAATCCCAACAGTGTGCAAATAGCCCATAGAATCCCAACAGTGTGTAAATAGCCCATATAACTCCAACAGTGAGCAAATAGCCCATAGGATCCCAACAGTGTGTAAATAGCCCATAGAATCTCAACAGAAGCAAAATAGCCCATAGAATCCCAACAGTGTATAAATAGCCCTTGAATCCCAACAGTGAGCAAATAGCCCATAGAATCCCAACAATGTGTAAATAGTGCATAGAATCCAACAGTGAGCAAATACCCATAGAATCCCAAAAGTCCGCAAATAGCCCATAGAATCCCAACAGTGTGTAAACAGCCCATTGAATCCCAGCAGTGAACAAATAGTCCATAGAATCCCAACAGTGTGTAAATAGCCCTTGAATCCCAACAGAAGCAAAATAGCCCATAGAATCCCAACAGTGTATAAATAGCCCTTGAATCCCAGCAGTGACCAAATAGTCCAAAGAATCCCAACAGTGAGCAAATAGCCCATGGAATCACAATAGTGAGCAAATAGCCCATACAATACCAACAGTGAGCAAATTGCCCAAAGAATCCCAACAGTGAGCAAATAGCCCATAGAATCCCAACAGTGAGCAAATAGCCCATAAAATCTCAGCAGTGACCAAATAGCCCATAGAATCCCAACAGTATGTAAATAGCCCATAGAATCCAAACATGAGAAAATAGCGCATAGAATCCCAACAGCGTGTAAGTAGCCCATTGAACCCCAACAGTGTGCAAATAGCCCAGAGAATCCCAAAAGTGAGGAAAGAACCCATAGAATCCCAACAGTGTGTAAATAGCCCATGAAATCCCAACATTGTGTAAATAGCCCATAGAATCCCAACAGTGTGCAAATAGCCCATAGAATACCAACACTGTATAAATAGCCTATAGAATCCCAACAGTGTGTAAATAGCCCATAGAATCCCAACAGTGAGCAAATAGCACATAGAATCCCAACCGTGAGCCAATAGCCAATAGAATCCCAACAGTGATCAAATACCCATAGAATCCCAAAAGTCCGCAAATAGCCCATAGAATCCCAACAGTGTGTAAACAGCCCATTGAATCCCAGCAGTGACCAAATAGTCCATAGAATCCCAACAGTGTGTAAATAGCCCTTGAATCCCAACAGTGTGCAAATAGCCCATAGAATCCCAACAGTGTGTAAATAGCCCATAGAATCCCAACAGAAGCAAAATAGCCCATAGAATCCCAACAGTGTATAAATAGCCCTTGAATCCCAGCAGTGACCAAATAGTCCATAGAATCCCAACAGTGTGTAAATAGCCCTTGAATCCCAACAGTGTGCAAATAGCCCATAGAATCCCAACAGTGTGTAAATAGCCCATATAACTCCAACAGTGAGCAAATAGCCCATAGAATCCCAACAGTGTGTAAATAGCCCATAGAATCCCAACAGAAGCAAAATAGCCCTTGAATCCCAACAGTGTATAAATAGCCCTTGAATCCCAACAGTGAGCAAATAGCCCATAGAATCCCAACAATGTGTAAATAGTGCATAGAATCCCAACAGTGAGCAAATACCCATAGAATCCCAAAAGTCCGCAAATAGCCCATAGAATCCCAACAGTGTGTAAACAGCCCATTGAATCCCAGCAGTGAACAAATAGTCCATAGAATCCCTACAGTGTGTAAATAGCCCTTGAATCCCAACAGAAGCAAAATAGCCCATAGAATCCCAACAGTGTATAAATAGCCCTTGAATCCCAGCAGTGACCAAATAGTCCAAAGAATCCCAACAGTGTGCAAATAGCCCATGGAATCACAATAGTGAGCAAATAGCCCATACAATACCAACAGTGAGCAAATTGCCCAAAGAATCCCAACAGTGAGCAAATAGCCCATAGAATCCCAACAGTGAGCAAATAGCCCATAGGATCCCAACAGTATGTCAATAGCCCATAGATTCCAAACATGAGAAAATAGCGCATAGAATCCCAACAGCGTGTAAATAGCCCATTGAATCCCAACAGTGAGCAAATAGCCCAGAGAATCCCAAAAGTGAGGAAAGAACCCATAAAATTCCAACAGTGTGTAAATAGCCCATAGAATCCCGAGAGTGTGTAAATAGCGCAGAGAATGCCAACAGTGAGCAATTAGCCAATAGAATCCCAAAAGTGAGGAAAGAACCCATAGAATCCCAATAGTGTGTAAATAGCCCATGAAATCCCAACATTGTGTAAATAGCCCATAGAATCCCAACCGTGAGCAAATAGCCCATAGAAACCCAACAGTTAGCAAACAGCCCTTAGAATCCCAACAGCGAGCAAATAACCCATACAATCCCAAATGTGTGTAACTAGCACATAGAATCCCAACACTGTGTTAACCGCCCATAGAGTCCCAACAGTGAGCAAATAGCCCATAGAATCCCAACAGTGTGTTAACCGCCCAGAGACTCCCAACAGTGAGCAAATAGCTCAGAGAATCCCAACAGTGTATAAATAGCCCATAGAATCCCTTCAGTGTGCAAATAGCCCATAGAATCCCAACAGTGTGTAAATAGCCCATATAACTCCAACAGTGAGCAAATAGCCCATAGAATCCCGACAATGTGTAAATAGCCCATAGAATCCCAACAGAAGCAAAATAGCCCATAGAATCCCAACAGTGTATAAATAGCCCTTGAATCCCAACAGTGAGCAAATAGCCCATAGAATCCCAACAATGTGTAAATAGTGCATAGAATCCAACAGTGAGCAAATACCCATAGAATCCCAAAAGTCCGCAAATAGCCCATAGAATCCCAACAGTGTGTAAACAGCCCATTGAATCCCAGCAGTGACCAAATAGCCCATAGAATCCCAACAGTGTGTAAATAGCCCTTGAATCCCAACAGAAGCAAAATAGCCCATAGAATCCCAACAGTGTATAAATAGCCCTTGAATCCCAGCAGTGACCATATAGTCCAAAGAATCCCAACAGTGAGCAAATAGCCCATGGAATCACAATAGTGAGCAAATAGCCCATACAATACCAACAGTGAGCAAATTGCCCATAGAAACCCAACAGTGAGCAAATAGCCCATAAAATCTCAGCATTGACCAAATAGCCCATAGAATCCCAACAGTATGTAAATAGCCCATAGAATCCAAACATGAGAAAATAGCGCATAGAATCCCAACAGTGTGCAAATAGCCCATAGAATCCCAACAGTGAGCAAATAGCCCATAAAATCTCAGCAGTGACCAAATAGCCCATAGAATCCCAACAGTATGTAAATAGCCCATAGAATCCAAACATGAGAAAATAGCCCATTGAATCCCAACAGTGTGCAAATAGCCCATAGAATACCAACACTGTATAAATAGCCTATAGAATCCCAACAGTGTGTAAATAGCCCATAGAATCCCAACAGTGAGCAAATAGCACATAGAATCCCAACCGTGAGCCAATAGCCAATAGAATCCCAACAGTGATCAAATACCCATAGAATCCCAAAAGTCCGCAAATAGCCCATAGAATCCCAACAGTGTGTAAACAGCCCATTGAATCCCAGCAGTGACCAAATAGTCCATAGAATCCCAACAATGTGTAAATAGCCCTTGAATCCCAACAGTGTGCAAATAGCCCATAGAATCCCAACAGTGTGTAAATAGCCCATAGAATCCCAACAGAAGCAAAATAGCCCATAGAATCCCAATAGTGTATAAATAGCCCTTGAATCCCAGCAGTGACCAAATAGTCCATAGAATCCCAACAGTGTGTAAATAGCCCTTGAATCCCAACAGTGTGCAAATAGCCCATAGAATCCCAACAGTGTGTAAATAGCCCATATAACTCCAACAGTGAGCAAATAGCCCATAGGATCCCAACAGTGTGTAAATAGCCCATAGAATCTCAACAGAAGCAAAATAGCCCATAGAATCCCAACAGTGTATAAATAGCCCTTGAATCCCAACAGTGAGCAAATAGCCCATAGAATCCCAACAATGTGTAAATAGTGCATAGAATCCAACAGTGAGCAAATACCCATAGAATCCCAAAAGTCCGCAAATAGCCCATAGAATCCCAACAGTGTGTAAACAGCCCATTGAATCCCAGCAGTGAACAAATAGTCCATAGAATCCCAACAGTGTGTAAATAGCCCTTGAATCCCAACAGAAGCAAAATAGCCCATAGAATCCCAACAGTGTATAAATAGCCCTTGAATCCCAGCAGTGACCAAATAGTCCAAAGAATCCCAACAGTGAGCAAATAGCCCATGGAATCACAATAGTGAGCAAATACCCCATTCAATACCAACAGTGAGCAAATTGCCCAAAGAATCCCAACAGTGAGCAAATAGCCCATAGAATCCCAACAGTGAGCAAATAGCCCATAAAATCTCAGCAGTGACCAAATAGCCCATAGAATCCCAACAGTATGTAAATAGCCCATAGAATCCAAACATGAGAAAATAGCGCATAGAATCCTAACAGCGTGTAAGTAGCCCATTGAACTCCAACAGTGTGCAAATAGCCCAGAGAATCCCAAAAGTGAGGAAAGAACCCATAGAATCCCAACAGTGTGTAAATAGCCCATGAAATCCCAACATTGTGTAAATAGCCCATAGAATCCCAACAGTGTGCAAATAGCCCATAGAATACCAACACTGTATAAATAGCCTATAGAATCCCAACAGTGTGTAAATAGCCCATAGAATCCCAACAGTGAGCAAATAGCACATAGAATCCCAACCGTGAGCCAATAGCCAATAGAATCCCAACAGTGATCAAATACCCATAGAATCCCAAAAGTCCGCAAATAGCCCATAGAATCCCAACAGTGTGTAAACAGCCCATTGAATCCCAGCAGTGACCAAATAGTCCATAGAATCCCAACAGTGTGTAAATAGCCCTTGAATCCCAACAGTGTGCAAATAGCCCATAGAATCCCAACAGTGTGTAAATAGCCCATAGAATCCCAACAGAAGCAAAATAGCCCATAGAATCCCAACAGTGTATAAATAGCCCTTGAATCCCAGCAGTGACCAAATAGTCCATAGAATCCCAACAGTGTGTAAATAGCCCTTGAATCCCAACAGTGTGCAAATAGCCCATAGAATCCCAACAGTGTGTAAATAGCCCATATAACTCCAACAGTGAGCAAATAGCCCATAGAATCCCAACAGTGTGTAAATAGCCCATAGAATCCCAACAGAAGCAAAATAGCCCTTGAATCCCAACAGTGTATAAATAGCCCTTGAATCCCAACAGTGAGCAAATAGCCCATAGAATCCCAACAATGTGTAAATAGTGCATAGAATCCCAACAGTGAGCAAATACCCATAGAATCCCAAAAGTCCGCAAATAGCCCATAGAATCCCAACAGTGTGTAAACAGCCCATTGAATCCCAGCAGTGAACAAATAGTCCATAGAATCCCTACAGTGTGTAAATAGCCCTTGAATCCCAACAGAAGCAAAATAGCCCATAGAATCCCAACAGTGTATAAATAGCCCTTGAATCCCAGCAGTGACCAAATAGTCCAAAGAATCCCAACAGTGTGCAAATAGCCCATGGAATCACAATAGTGAGCAAATAGCCCATACAATACCAACAGTGAGCAAATTGCCCAAAGAATCCCAACAGTGAGCAAATAGCCCATAGAATCCCAACAGTGAGCAAATAGCCCATAGAATCCCAACAGTATGTCAATAGCCCATAGATTCCAAACATGAGAAAATAGCGCATAGAATCCCAACAGCGTGTAAATAGCCCATTGAATCCCAACAGTGAGCAAATAGCCCAGAGAATCCCAAAAGTGAGGAAAGAACCCATAAAATTCCAACAGTGTGTAAATAGCCCATAGAATCCCGAGAGTGTGTAAATAGCGCAGAGAATGCCAACAGTGAGCAATTAGCCAATAGAATCCCAAAAGTGAGGAAAGAACCCATAGAATCCCAATAGTGTGTAAATAGCCCATGAAATCCCAACATTGTGTAAATAGCCCATAGAATCCCAACCGTGAGCAAATAGCCCATAGAAACCCAACAGTTAGCAAACAGCCCTTAGAATCCCAACAGCGAGCAAATAACCCATACAATCCCAAATGTGTGTAACTAGCACATAGAATCCCAACACTGTGTTAACCGCCCATAGAGTCCCAACAGTGAGCAAATAGCCCATAGAATCCCAACAGTGTGTTAACCGCCCAGAGACTCCCAACAGTGAGCAAATAGCTCAGAGAATCCCAACAGTGTATAAATAGCCCATAGAATCCCTTCAGTGTGCAAATAGCCCATAGAATCCCAACAGTGTGTAAATAGCCCATATAACTCCAACAGTGAGCAAATAGCCCATAGAATCCCGACAATGTGTAAATAGCCCATAGAATCCCAACAGAAGCAAAATAGCCCATAGAATCCCAACAGTGTATGAATAGCCCTTGAATCCCAACAGTGAGCAAATAGCCCATAGAATCCCAACAATGTGTAAATAGTGCATAGAATCCAACAGTGAGCAAATACCCATAGAATCCCAAAAGTCCGCAAATAGCCCATAGAATCCCAACAGTGTGTAAACAGCCCATTGAATCCCAGCAGTGAACAAATAGTCCATAGAATCCCAACAGTGTGTAAATAGCCCTTGAATCCCAACAGAAGCAAAATAGCCCATAGAATCCCAACAGTGTATAAATAGCCCTTGAATCCCAGCAGTGACCAAATAGTCCAAAGAATCCCAACAGTGAGCAAATAGCCCATGGAATCACAATAGTGAGCAAATAGCCCATACAATACCAACCGTGAGCAAATTGCCCAAAGAATCCCAACAGTGAGCAAATAGCCCATAGAATCCCAACAGTGAGCAAATAGCCCATAAAATCTCAGCAGTGACCAAATAGCCCATAGAATCCCAACAGTATGTAAATAGCCCAGAGATTCCAAACATGAGAAAATAGCGCATAGAATCCCAACAGCGTGTAAATAGCCCATTGAATCCCAACAGTGTGCAAATAGCCCAGAGAATCCCAAAAGTGAGGAAAGAACCCATAAAATTCCAACAGTGTGTAAATAGCCCATAGAATCCTGAGAGTGTGTAAATAGCGCAGAGAATGCCAACAGTGAGCAATTAGCCAATAGAATCCCAAAAGTGAGGAAAGAACCCATAGAATCCCAATAGTGTGTAAATAGCCCACGAAATCCCAACATTGTGTAAATAGCCCATAGAATCCCAACAGTGTGCAAATAGCCCATAGAATACCAACACTGTATAAATAGCCTATAGAATCCCAACAGTGTGTAAATAGCCCATAGAATCCCAACAGTGAGCAAATAGCACATAGAATCCCAACCGTGAACCAATAGCCAATAGAATCCCAACACTGATCAAATACCCATAGAATCCCAAAAGTCCGCAAATAGTCCATAGAATCCCAACAGTGTGTGAATAGCCCTTGAATCCCAACAGTGTGCAAATAGCCCATAGAATCCCAACAGTGTGTAAATAGCCCATAGAATCCCAACAGAAGCAAAATAGCCCATAGAATCCCAACAGTGTATAAATAGCCCTTGAATCCCAGCAGTGACCAAATAGTCCATAGAATCCCAACAGTGTGTAAATAGCCCTTGAATCCCAACCGTGAGGAAATAGCCCTTAGAAACCCAACAGTTAGCAAACAGCCCGTAGAATCCCAACAGCGAGCAAATAAGCCATACAATCCCAAATGTGTGTAACTAGCACATAGATTCCCAACACTGTGTTAACCGCCCATAGAGTCCCAACAGTGAGCAAATAGCCCATAGATTCCCAACAGTGTGTTAACCGCCCAGAGAGTCCCAACAGTGAGCAAATAGCTCAGAGAATCCCAACAGTGTATAAATAGCCCATAGAATCCCAACAGTGTGTAAATAGCCCATAGAATTCCAACAGTGTGTAAATTGCCCACAGAATCCCAACAGTGTGCAAATAGCCCATAGAATCTCAACAGTGTGTAAATATCCCATAGAATCCCAATGCTGTGTAAATAGCCCATAGAATACCAACAGTGAGCAAATAGCCCATAGAATCCCAACAGTGTGTAAATAGCCCGTAGAATCCCAACTGTGTGTAAATAGCCCATAGAATCCCAACAGTGAGCAAATAGACCATAGAATCCCAACAGTGAGAAAATGGACCATATAATCCCAGCAGTGCGTAAACAGCCCATAGAATCCCAACAGTGTGTATATTGCCCATAGAATCAATAACAGTCTGTAAATAACCCACAGAATCACAACAGTGAGCAAATAGCTGATACAATAACAACAGTGTGTAAATAGCCCATAGAGTTCCAACAGTGAGCAAATAGCCCATAGAATACCAACAGTGTATAAATAGCACATAGAATCCCAACAGTGAGCAAATAGCCCATAGAATCCCAACAGTGTGCAAATAGACCATAGAATCCCAACAGTGTGTAAATAGCCCTAGAACCCCAACAGTGAGCAAATAGCTGATACAATCCCAACAGTGTGTAAATAGCCCATAGAATCCCAACAGTGAGCTAATAGCCAATAGAATCCCAACAGTGCATAAATAGCCCTTGAATCCCAACAGTGTGCAAATAGTCCATAGAATCCCAACAGTGTGTAAATAGTGCATAGAATCTCAACAGTGAGCAGGTAGCCCATAGAATCCCAACAGTGTGTAAATTGCACATAGAATCCCAACAGTGAGCAAATAGCACACAGAAACCCACCATGAGCAAATAGCCCATAGAATCCCAACAGTGAGCAAATAGCACATAGAAACTCAACAGTGTGAAAATAGCGCATAGAATCCCAACAGCGTGTAAATAGCCCATTGAATCCCAACAGTGAGCAAATAGCCCAGAGAATCCCAAAAGTGAGGAAAGAACCCATAAAATTCCAACAGTGTGTAAATAGCCCATAGAATCCCGAGAGTGTGTAAATAGCGCAGAGAATGCCAACAGTGAGCAATTAGCCAATAGAATCCCAAAAGTGAGGAAGGAACCCATAGAATCCCAATAGTGTGTAAATAGCCCATGAAATCCCAACATTGTGTAAATAGCCCATAGAATCCCAACCGTGAGCAAATAGCCCATAGAAACCCAACAGTTAGCAAACAGCCCTTAGAATCCCAACAGCGAGCAAATAACCCATACAATCCCAAATGTGTGTAACTAGCACATAGAATCCCAACACTGTGTTAACCGCCCATAGAGTCCCAACAGTGAGCAAATAGCCCATAGAATCCCAACAGTGTGTTAACCGCCCAGAGACTCCCAACAGTGAGCAAATAGCTCAGAGAATCCCAACAGTGTATAAATAGCCCATAGAATCCCTTCAGTGTGCAAATAGCCCATAGAATCCCAACAGAAGCAAAATAGCCCATAGAATCCCAACAGTGTATAAATAGCCCTTGAATCCCAGCAGTGACCAAATAGTCCATAGAATCCCAACAGTGTGTAAATAGCCCTTGAATCCCAACAGTGTGCAAATAGCCCATAGGATCCCAACAGTGTGTAAATAGCCCATATAACTCCAACAGTGAGCAAATAGCCCATAGAATCCCAACAGTGTGTAAATAGCCCATAGAATCTCAACAGAAGCAAAATAGCCCTTGAATCCCAACAGTGTATAAATAGCCCTTGAATCCCAACAGTGAGCAAATACCCATAGAATCCCAAAAGTCCGCAAATAGCCCATAGAATCCCAACAGTGTGTAAACAGCCCATTGAATCCCAGCAGTGAACAAATAGTCCATAGAATCCCAACAGTGTGTAAATAGCCCTTGAATCCCAACAGAAGCAAAATAGCCCATAGAATCCCAACAGTGTATAAATAGCCCTTGAATCCCAGCAGTGACCAAATAGTCCAAAGAATCCCAACAGTGAGCAAATAGCCCATGGAATCACAATAGTGAGCAAATAGCCCATACAATACCAACAGTGAGCAAATTGCCCATAGAATCCCAACAGTGAGCAAATAGCCCATAAAATCTCAGCAGTGACCAAATAGCCCATAGAATCCCAACAGTATGTAAATAGCCCATAGAATCCAAACATGAGAAAATAGCGCATAGAATCCCAACAGTGTGCAAATAGCCCATAGAATCCCAACAGTGAGCAAATAGCCCATAAAATCTCAGCAGTGACCAAATAGCCCATAGAATCCCAACAGTATGTAAATAGCCCATAGAATCCAAACATGAGAAAATAGCCCATTGAATCCCAACAGTGTGCAAATAGCCCATAGAATACCAACACTGTATAAATAGCCTATAGAATCCCAACAGTGTGTAAATAGCCCATAGAATCCCAACAGTGAGCAAATAGCACATAGAATCCCAACCGTGAGCCAATAGCCAATAGAATCCCAACAGTGATCAAATACCCATAGAATCCCAAAAGTCCGCAAATAGCCCATAGAATCCCAACAGTGTGTAAACAGCCCATTGAATCCCAGCAGTGACCAAATAGTCCATAGAATCCCAACAGTGTGTAAATAGCCCTTGAATCCCAACAGTGTGCAAATAGCCCATAGAATCCCAACAGTGTGTAAATAGCCCATAGAATCCCAACAGAAGCAAAATAGCCCATAGAATCCCAATAGTGTATAAATAGCCCTTGAATCCCAGCAGTGACCAAATAGTCCATAGAATCCCAACAGTGTGTAAATAGCCCTTGAATCCCAACAGTGTGCAAATAGCCCATAGAATCCCAACAGTGTGTAAATAGCCCATATAACTCCAACAGTGAGCAAATAGCCCATAGGATCCCAACAGTGTGTAAATAGCCCATAGAATCTCAACAGAAGCAAAATAGCCCATAGAATCCCAACAGTGTATAAATAGCCCTTGAATCCCAACAGTGAGCAAATAGCCCATAGAATCCCAACAATGTGTAAATAGTGCATAGAATCCAACAGTGAGCAAATACCCATAGAATCCCAAAAGTCCGCAAATAGCCCATAGAATCCCAACAGTGTGTAAACAGCCCATTGAATCCCAGCAGTGAACAAATAGTCCATAGAATCCCAACAGTGTGTAAATAGCCCTTGAATCCCAACAGAAGCAAAATAGCCCATAGAATCCCAACAGTGTATAAATAGCCCTTGAATCCCAGCAGTGACCAAATAGTCCAAAGAATCCCAACAGTGAGCAAATAGCCCATGGAATCACAATAGTGAGCAAATAGCCCATACAATACCAACAGTGAGCAAATTGCCCAAAGAATCCCAACAGTGAGCAAATAGCCCATAGAATCCCAACAGTGAGCAAATAGCCCATAAAATCTCAGCAGTGACCAAATAGCCCATAGAATCCCAACAGTATGTAAATAGCCCATAGAATCCAAACATGAGAAAATAGCGCATAGAATCCCAACAGCGTGTAAATAGCCCATTGAATCCCAACAGTGTGCAAATAGCCCAGAGAATCCCAAAAGTGAGGAAAGAACCCATAAAATTCCAACAGTGTGTAAATAGCCCATAGAATCCCGAGAGTGTGTAAATAGCGCAGAGAATGCCAACAGTGAGCAATTAGCCAATAGAATCCCAAAAGTGAGGAAAGAACCCATAGAATCCCAACAGTGTGTAAATAGCCCATGAAATCCCAACATTGTGTAAATAGCCCATAGAATCCCAACAGTGTGCAAATAGCCCATAGAATACCAACACTGTATAAATAGCCTATAGAATCCCAACAGTGTGTAAATAGCCCATAGAATCCCAACAGTGAGCAAATAGCACATAGAATCCCAACCGTGAGCCAATAGCCAATAGAATCCCAACAGTGATCAAATACCCATAGAATCCCAAAAGTCCGCAAATAGCCCATAGAATCCCAACAGTGTGTAAACAGCCCATTGAATCCCAGCAGTGACCAAATAGTCCATAGAATCCCAACAGTGTGTAAATAGCCCTTGAATCCCAACAGTGTGCAAATAGCCCATAGAATCCCAACAGTGTGTAAATAGCCCATAGAATCCCAACAGAAGCAAAATAGCCCATAGAATCCCAACAGTGTATAAATAGCCCTTGAATCCCAGCAGTGACCAAATAGTCCATAGAATCCCAACAGTGTGTAAATAGCCCTTGAATCCCAACAGTGTGCAAATAGCCCATAGAATCCCAACAGTGTGTAAATAGCCCATATAACTCCAACAGTGAGCAAATAGCCCAGAGAATCCCAACAGTGTGTAAATAGCCCATAGAATCCCAACCGAAGCAAAATAGCCCTTGAATCCCAACAGTGTATAAATAGCCCTTGAATCCCAACAGTGAGCAAATAGCCCATAGAATCCCAACAATGTGTAAATAGTGCATAGAATCCCAACAGTGAGCAAATACCCATAGAATCCCAAAAGTCCGCAAATAGCCCATAGAATCCCAACAGTGTGTAAACAGCCCATTGAATCCCAGCAGTGAACAAATAGTCCATAGAATCCCTACAGTGTGTAAATAGCCCTTGAATCCCAACAGAAGCAAAATAGCCCATAGAATCCCAACAGTGTATAAATAGCCCTTGAATCCCAGCAGTGACCAAATAGTCCAAAGAATCCCAACAGTGTGCAAATAGCCCATGGAATCACAATAGTGAGCAAATAGCCCATACAATACCAACAGTGAGCAAATTGCCCAAAGAATCCCAACAGTGAGCAAATAGCCCATAGAATCCCAACAGTGAGCAAATAGCCCATAGAATCCCAACAGTATGTCAATAGCCCATAGATTCCAAACATGAGAAAATAGCGCATAGAATCCCAACAGCGTGTAAATAGCCCATTGAATCCCAACAGTGAGCAAATAGCCCAGAGAATCCCAAAAGTGAGGAAAGAACCCATAAAATTCCAACAGTGTGTAAATAGCCCATAGAATCCCGAGAGTGTGTAAATAGCGCAGAGAATGCCAACAGTGAGCAATTAGCCAATAGAATCCCAAAAGTGAGGAAAGAACCCATAGAATCCCAACAGTGTGTAAATAGCCCATGAAATCCCAACATTGTGTAAATAGCCCATAGAATCCCAACCGTGAGCAAATAGCCCATAGAAACCCAACAGTTAGCAAACAGCCCTTAGAATCCCAACAGCGAGCAAATAACCCATACAATCCCAAATGTGTGTAACTAGCACATAGAATCCCAACACTGTGTTAACCGCCCATAGAGTCCCAACAGTGAGCAAATAGCCCATAGAATCCCAACAGTGTGTTAACCGCCCAGAGACTCCCAACAGTGAGCAAATAGCTCAGAGAATCCCAACAGTGTATAAATAGCCCATAGAATCCCTTCAGTGTGCAAATAGCCCATAGAATCCCAACAGTGTGTAAATAGCCCATATAACTCCAACAGTGAGCAAATAGCCCATAGAATCCCGACAATGTGTAAATAGCCCATAGAATCCCAACAGAAGCAAAATAGCCCATAGAATCCCAACAGTGTATAAATAGCCCTTGAATCCCAACAGTGAGCAAATAGCCCATAGAATCCCAACAATGTGTAAATAGTGCATAGAATCCAACAGTGAGCAAATACCCATAGAATCCCAAAAGTCCGCAAATAGCCCATAGAATCCCAACAGTGTGTAAACAGCCCATTGAATCCCAGCAGTGAACAAATAGTCTATAGAATCCCAACAGTGTGTAAATAGCCCTTGAATCCCAACAGAAGCAAAATAGCCCATAGAATCCCAACAGTGTATAAATAGCCCTTGAATCCCAGCAGTGACCAAATAGTCCAAAGAATCCCAACAGTGAGCAAATAGCCCATGGAATCACAATAGTGAGCAAATAGCCCATACAATACCAACAGTGAGCAAATTGCCCAAAGAATCCCAACAGTGAGCAAATAGCCCATAGAATCCCAACAGTGAGCAAATAGCCCATAAAATCTCAGCAGTGACCAAATAGCCCATAGAATCCCAACAGTATGTAAATAGCCCATAGATTCCAAACATGAGAAAATAGTGCATAGAATCCCAACAGCGTGTAAATAGCCCATTGAATCCCAACAGTGTGCAAATAGCCCAGAGAATCCCAAAAGTGAGGAAAGAACCCATAAAATTCCAACAGTGTGTAAATAGCCCATAGAATCCTGAGAGTGTGTAAATAGCGCAGAGAATGCCAACAGTGAGCAATTAGCCAATAGAATCCCAAAAGTGAGGAAAGAACCCATAGAATCCCAAGAGTGTGTAAATAGCCCATGAAATCACAACATTGTGTAAATAGCCCATAGAATCCCAACAGTGTGCAAATAGCCCATAGAATACCAACACTGTATAAATAGCCTATAGAATCCCAACAGTGTGTAAATAGCCCATAGAATCCCAACAGTGAGCAAATAGCACATAGAATCTCAACCGTGAACCAATAGCCAATAGAATCCCAACACTGATCAAATACCCATAGAATCCCAAAAGTCCGCAAATAGCCCATAGAATCCCAACAGTGTGTAAACAGCCCATTGAATCCCAGCAGTGACCAAATAGTCCATAGAATCCCAACAGTGTGTGAATAGCCCTTGAATCCCAACAGTGTGCAAATAGCCCATAGAATCCCAACAGTGTGTAAATAGCCCATAGAATCCCAACAGAAGCAAAATAGCCCATAGAATCCCAACAGTGTATAAATAGCCCTTGAATCCCAGCAGTGACCAAATAGTCCATAGAATCCCAACAGTGTGTAAATAGCCCTTGAATCCCAACCGTGAGGAAATAGCCCTTAGAAACCCAACAGTTAGCAAACAGCCCGTAGAATCCCAACAGCGAGCAAATAAGCCATACAATCCCAAATGTGTGTAACTAGCACATAGAATCCCAACACTGTGTTAACCGCCCATAGAGTCCCAACAGTGAGCAAATAGCCCATAGATTCCCAACAGTGTGTTAACCGCCCAGAGAGTCCCAACAGTGAGCAAATAGCTCAGAGAATCCCAACAGTGTATAAATAGCCCATAGAATCCCAACAGTGTGTAAATAGCCCATAGAATCCCAACAGTGTGTAAATTGCCCACAGAATCCCAACAGTGTGCAAATAGCCCATAGAATCTCAACAGTGTGTAAATATCCCATAGAATCCCAATGCTGTGTAAATAGCCCATAGAATACCAACAGTGAGCAAATAGCCCATAGAATCCCAACAGTGTGTAAATAGCCCGTAGAATCCCAACTGTGTGTAAATAGCCCATAGAATCCCAACAGTGAGCAAATAGACCATAGAATCCCAACAGTGAGAAAATGGACCATATAATCCCAGCAGTGCGTAAACAGCCCATAGAATCCCAACAGTGTGTATATTGCCCATAGAATCAATAACAGTCTGTAAATAACCCACAGAATCACAACAGTGAGCAAATAGCTGATACAATAACAACAGTGTGTAAATAGCCCATAGAGTTCCAACAGTGAGCAAATAGCCCATAGAATCCCAACAGTGTGCAAATAGACCATAGAATCCCAACAGTGTGTAAATAGCCCTAGAACCCCAACAGTGAGCAAATAGCTGATACAATCCCAACAGTGTGTAAATAGCCCATAGAATCCCAACAGTGAGCTAATAGCCAATAGAATCCCAACAGTGCATAAATAGCCCTTGAATCCCAACAGTGTGCAAATAGTCCATAGAATCCCAACAGTGTGTAAATAGTGCATAGAATCTCAACAGTGAGCAGGTAGCCCATAGAATCCCAACAGTGTGTAAATTGCACATAGAATCCCAACAGTGAGCAAATAGCACACAGAAACCCACCATGAGCAAATAGCCCATAGAATCCCAACAGTGAGCAAATAGCACATAGAAACTCAACAGTGTGAAAATAGCCCATAGAATCTCAACAGTGTGCAAATAGCCCATTGAATCCCAACAGTGAACAAGTAGCCCAAAGAATCCCAACAGTGTGTAAATAGCCCATAGAATCCTAACAGTGTGCAATTAGCCCATAGAATCCCATAAGTGTGTAAATAGCTCATAGAATCCCAACAGTGAGCAAATAGACCATAGAATCCCAACAGTGAGCAAATGGACCATAAAATCCCAACAGTGCGTAAATAGCCCATAGAAACCCAAAAGCATGTAAATAGCCCATAGAATCCGAACAGTGAGCAAATACCCATAAATTCCAAAAGTCAGCAAATCGCCCATAGAATCCCAACAGTGTGAAAATAGCCCATTGAATCCCAACAGATAACAAATAGCCCAGAGAATCCCAACAGTGAGCAAATAGCCCATAGAATCCCAACAGTGTGCAAATAACCAACAGAATCCCAACAGTGAGTAAATAACCCATAGAATCCCAACAGAGATCAAATACCCATAAAATCCCAAAAGTCAGGAAATAGCCCATAGAATCCCAAAAGTGTGTAAATAGCCCATAGAATCCCAACAGTGCGCAAATAGCTCAATGAATCCCAACAGTGAGTAAATAGCACATAGAATCCCATCATGAGCAAATAGCCCATAGAATCCCAGCAGTCAGCAAATAACCCATAGAGTCCCAACAGTGTGCAAATAGCCCATTGAATCTCAACAGTGAGCAGATAGCCATAGAAGCCCAACAGTGAGCAGATAGCCCATAGAAACATCAAAGAAGCGCTTCACAGGAGGCTCCAAAGCACTGATGATGTCACCTAGCCAGGGGACGAAACGTTTGCAACAAAAACTTCCAGCTCGGCGAACAGAACCACAACATAGACCATAGAATCCGAACAGTGAGCAAATAGCCCATTGAATCCCAACAGTAAACAAATAGCCCAAAGAATCCCCACAGCGTGTAAATAGCCCATTGAATCTCAACAGTGTGCAGATAGCCCATAGAATCCCAACAGTGTGTAAATAGCCCATAGAATCTCAACAGTGAGCAGGTAGCCCATAGAATCCCAACAGTGTGTAAATTGCACATAGAATCCCAACAGTGAGCAAATAGCACACAGAAACCCACCATGAGCAAATAGCCCATAGAATCCAAACAGTGATCAAATACCCATAGAATCCCAAAGTCAGCAAAGAGCACATAGAATTTCAACAGTGTGTAAATAGCCCACTGAATCCCAGCAGTGAAAAAATAGCCCATAGAATCCCAACAGTGTGTAAATAGCCCATTGAATCCCAACAGTGTGTAAATAGCACATTGAATCAGAACAGTGAGCAAATGGACCATTGAATCCCAGCATTGCATAAATAGCCCATAGAATCCCAAAAGTGTATAAATAGCCCATAAAGTCCCAACAGTGTATAAATAGCCCATTGAATCCCAACAGTGTGTAAATAGCCCATTGATTCTCAACAGTGAGCAGATAGCCCATAGAATCCCAACAGTGAGCAAATAGCTCATAGAATCCAAACAGTGAGTAATCAGCCCACAGAATCCCAAACATCAGCAAATAACCCATAGAATCCCAACAGTGTGTAAATAGCCCATTGAATCTCAAGAGTCAGCAGATAGCCCATCGAATCCCAACAGTGTGTAAATAGCCAATAGAATCCCAACAGTGCGCAAATACCACATAGAATCCCAACAGTGAGTAAATAGCCCATAGAATCTCAACAGTGAGCAGGTAGCCCATAGAATCCCAACAGAGTGTAAATTGCACATAGAATCCCAACATTGAGCAAATAGCACACAGAAACTAACCATGAGCAAATAGCCCATAGAATCCAAAGAGTGATCAAATACCCATAGAATCCCAAAGTCAGCAAAGAGCACATAGAATTCCAACAGTGTGTAAATAGCCCACTGAATCTCAGCAGTGAAAAAATAGCCCATAGAATTCCAACAGTGTGTAAATAGCCCATTGAATCCCAACAGTGTGTAAATAGCACATTGAATCCCAACAGTGAGCAAATACCCATAAATTCCAAAAGTCAGCAAATCGCCCATAGAATCCCAACAGTGTGAAAATAGCCCATTGAATCCCAACAGATAACAAATAGCCCAGAGAATCCCAACAGTGAGCTAATAGCCCATAGAATCCCAAAAGTGTGTAAATAGCCCATAGAATCCCAACAGTGCGCAAATAGCTCAATGAATCCCAACAGTGAGTAAATAGCACATAGAATCCCATCATGAGCAAATAGCCCATAGAATCCCAGCAGTCAGCAAATAACCCATAGAGTCCCAACAGTGTGCAAATAGCCCATTGAATCTCAACAGTGAGCAGATAGCCATAGAAGCCCAACAGTGAGCAGATAGCCCATAGAAACATCAAAGAAGCGCTTCACAGGAGGCTCCAAAGCACTGATGATGTCACCTAGCCAGGGGACGAAACGTTTGCAACAAAAACTTCCAGCTTGGCGAACAGAACCACAACATAGACCATAGAATCCGAACAGTGAGCAAATAGCCCATTGAATCCCAACAGTAAACAAATAGCCCAAAGAATCCCCACAGCGTGTAAATAGCCCATTGAATCTCAACAGTGTGCAGATAGCCCATAGAATCCCAACAGTGTGTAAATAGCCCATAGAATCTCAACAGTGAGCAGGTAGCCCATAGAATCCCAACAGTGTGTAAATTGCACATAGAATTCCAACAGTGAGCAAATAGCACACAGAAACCCACCATGAGCAAATCGCCCATAGAATCCCAACAGTGTGAAAATAGCCCATTGAATCCCAACAGATAACAAATAGACCAGAGAATCCCAACAGTGAGCTAATAGCCCATAGAATCCCAAAAGTGTGTAAATAGCCCATAGAATCCCAACAGTGCGCAAATAGCTCAATGAATCCCAACAGTGAGTAAATAGCACATAGACTCCCATCATGAGCAAATAGCCCATAGAATCCCAGCAGTCAGCAAATAACCCATAGAGTCCCAACAGTGTGCAAATAGCCCATTGAATCTCAACAGTGAGCAGATAGCCATAGAAGCCCAACAGTGAGCAGATAGCCCATAGAAACATCAAAGAAGCGCTTCACAGGAGGCTCCAAAGCACTGATGATGTCACCTAGCCAGGGGACGAAACGTTTGCAACAAAAACTTCCAGCTTGGCGAACAGAACCACAACATAGACCATAGAATCCGAACAGTGAGCAAATAGCCCATTGAATCCCAACAGTAAACAAATAGCCCAAAGAATCCCCACAGCGTGTAAACAGCCCATTGAATCTCAACAGTGTGTAAATAGCCCATAGAATCTCAACAGTGAGCAGGTAGCCCATAGAATCCCAACAGTGTGTAAATTGCACATAGAATCCCAACAGTGAGCAAATAGCACACAGAAACCCACCATGAGCAAATAGCCCATAGAATCCAAACAGTGATCAAATACCCATAGAATCCCAAAGTCAGCAAAGAGCACATAGAATTTCAACAGTGTGTAAATAGCCCACTGAATCCCAGCAGTGTGTAAATAGCACATTGAATCCCAACAGTGTGTAAATAGCACATTGAATCTGAACAGTGAGCAAATGGACCATTGAATCCCAGCATTGCATAAATAGCCCATAGAATCCCAAAAGCGTATAAATAGCCCATAAAATCCCAACAGTGTATAAATAGCCCATTGAATCCCAACAGTGTGTAAATAGCCCATAGAATCTCAACAGTGAGCAGATAGCCCATAGAATCCCAACAGTGAGCAAATAGCTCATAGAATCCAAACAGTGAGTAAACAGCCCACAGAATCCCAAACATCAGCAAATAACCCATAGAATCCCAACAGTGTGTAAATAGCCCATTGAATCTCAAGAGTCAGCAGATAGCCCTTCGAATCCCAACAGTGTGTAAATAGCCAATAGAATCCCAACAGTGCGCAAATAGCACATAGAATCCCAACAGTGAGTAAATAGCCCATAGAATCTCAACAGTGAGCAAGTAGCCCATAGAATCCCAACAGTGCGTAAATTGTGCATAGAATCCCAACAGTGACCAAATAGCCCATAGAATCCCAACAGTGTGAAAATACCCATAGAATCCCAACAGTGTGTAAATAGACCATAGAATCCCAACAGTGAGCAAATAGACCATAGAATCCCAACAGTGAGCAAATGGACCACATAATCCCAGCATTGCGTAAATAGCCCATAGAATCCCAAAAGCGTGTAAATAGCCCATAGAATCCCAACAGTGTGTAAATAGCACATTGAATCTGAACAGTGAGCAAATGGACCACAGAATCCCAGCATTGCATAAATAGCCCATAGAATCCCAAAAGCGTATAAATAGCCCATAAAATCCCAACAGTGTATAAATAGCCCATTGAATCCCAACAGTGAACAAATAGCCCAAAGAATCCCAACAGTGTGTAAATAGCCCATTGAATCTCAACAGTGAGCAAGTAGCCCATAGAATCCCAACAGTGTGTAAATTACGCATAGAATCACAACAGTGAGCAAATAGCACATAGAAGCCCAACAGTGTGAAAATAGCCCATAGAATCCCAACAGTGATCAAATACCCATAGAATCCGAAAAGTGTGTAAATAGCCCATAGAATCCCAACAGTGAGCAAATGGCACATAGAATACCAACAGTGTGAAAATAGCCCATAGAATCCCAACAGTGATCAAATACCCATAGAATCCGAAAAGTGTGTAAATGGACCATAGAATCCCGACAGTGTGTAAATAGCCCATTGAATCCCTACAGTGTGCAAATAGCACATAGAATCCCAACAGTGCGTAAATAGCCCATAGAATCCCAACAGTGAGCAAATGGACCACATAATCCCAGCATTGCGTAAATAGCCCATAGAATCCCAAAAGCGTGTAAATAGCCCATAAAATCCCAACAGTGAGCAAATACCCATAGAATCCCAAAAGTAAGCAAATAGCCCATTGTATCCCAACAGTGAACAAATAGCCCAAAGAATCCCAACAGTGTGTAAATAGCCCATAGAATCTCAACAGTGAGCAGATAGCCCAAAGAATCCCAACAGTGTGTAAATAGCCCATAGAATCTCAACAGTGAACAAGTAGCCCATAGAATCCCAACAGTGCGTAAATTGTGCATAGAATCCCAACGGTGAGCAAATAGCACACAGAAACCCACCATGAGCAAATAGCCCATAGAATCCCAACAGTGTGAAAATACCCATAGAATCCCAACAGTGTGTAAATAGACCATAGAATCCCAACAGTGTGTAAATAGTCCATAGAATCTCAACAGTGAACAAGTAGCCCATAGAATCCCAACAGTGCGTAAATTGTGCATAGAATCCCAACGGTGAGCAAATAGCACACAGAAACCCACCATGAGCAAATAGCCCATAGAATCCCAACAGTGTGAAAATACCCATAGAATCCCAACAGTGTGTAAATAGACCATAGAATCCCAACAGTGTGTAAATAGCCCATAGAATCCCAACAGTGAACAAATACCTGATAGAATGCCAACAGTGTGTAAGTAGCCCAAAGAATCCCAACAGTGAGCAAATAGCCCATAGAAACCCAACAGTGCGTAAATAGCCCATTGAATCCTCACAGTGAACAAGTAGCCCAAAGAATCCCAACAGTGTGTAAATAGCCCATTGAATCTCAACAGTGAGCAGATAGCCCATAGAATCCCAACAGTGAGCAAATAGCTCATAGAATCCAAACAGTGAGTAAACAGCCCACAGAATCCCAAACATCAGCAAATAACCCATAGAATCCCAACAGTGTGTAAATAGCCCATTGAATCTCAAGAGTCAGCAGATAGCCCATCGAATCCCAACAGTGTGTAAATAGCCAATAGAATCCCAACAGTGTGCAAATAGCACATAGAATCCCAACAGTGAGTAAATAGCCCATAGAATCCCAACAGTGAGCAAATAGCCCATAGAATCCCAACAGTGTGTAAATAGCCCATTTAATCTCAAAAGTGAGCAGATAGCCCATAGAATCCCAACAGTGTGTGAATAGCCCATTGAATCCCAAAAGTCAGCAAATAGCCCATAGAATCCCAACAGTGTGTAAATAGCCTATTGAATCCCATCAGTGAACAAATAGCCCATAGAATCCCAACAGTGTGTAAATAGCCCATAGAATCCCAACAGTGAGCAATTAGACAATAGAATCCCAACAGTGACGAAAAAATGCATAGAATCCCAACAGTGTGTAAATATCCCATAGAATCCCAATGGTGTGAAAATTGCCCATAGAATGCCAACAGTGAGCAAAATAGCCGATAGAATCCCAACAGTGTGTAAATATCTCATAGAATCCCAACGGTGTGAAAATATCAAATAGAATCCCAACAGTGAGCAAATAGCCCATAGAATCCCAACAGTGAGCAAATAGACCATAGAATCCCAACAGAGGGCATATGGACCATATAATCCCAGCAGTGCGTAAATAGCCCATAGAATCCCAAAAGCGTGTAAATAGCCCAGAGAATCCCAACAGTGCGCAAATAGCTCAATGAATCCCAACAGTGTGAAAATAGCCGATAGAATCTCAACAGTGTGCAAATAGCCCAGAGAATCCCAACAGTGCGCAAATAGCTCAATGAATCCCAACAGTGTGAAAATAGCCGATAGAATCTCAACAGTGTGCAAATAGCCCATAGAATCCCAACAGTGATCAAATACCCATAGAATCCCAACAGTGCGTAAATAGCCCATTGAATCCCAACAGTGAACAAGTAGCCCAAAGAATCCCAACAGTGTGTAAATAGCCCATAGAATCCCAACAGTGTGCAATTAGCCCATAGAATCCAATAAGTGTGTAAATAGGCCATAGAATCCCAACAGTGTGTAAATAGCCCATAGAATCCCAACAGTGAGCAAATAGACCATAGAATCCCAACAGTGAGCAAATGGACCATAAAATCCCAGCAGTGCGTAAATAGCCCATAGAATCCCAAAAGCATGTAAATAGCCCATAGAATCCCAACAGTGAGCAAATACCCATAAATTCCAAAAGTCAGCAAATCGCCCATAGAATCCCAACAGTGTGAAAATAGCCCATTGAATCCCAACAGATAACAAATAGCCCAGAGAATCCCAACAGTGAGCTAATAGCCCATAGAATCCCAACAGTGTGCAAATAGCCAACAGAATCCCAACAGTGAGTAAATAGCCCATAGAATCCCAACGGAGATCAAATACCCATAAAATCCCAAAAGTCAGGAAATAGCCCATAGAATCCCAAAAGTGTGTAAATAGCCCATAGAATCCCAACAGTGCGCAAATAGCTCAATGAATCCCAACTGTGAGTAAATAGCACATAGAATCCCATCATGAGCAAATAGCCCATAGAATCCCAGCAGTCAGCAAATAACCCATAGAGTCCCAACAGTGTGCAAATAACCCATTGAATCTCAACAGTGAGCAGATAGCCATAGAAGCCCAACAGTGAGCAGATAGCCCATAGAAACATCAAAGAAGCGCTTCACAGGAGGCTCCAAAGCACTGATGATGTCGCCTAGCCAGGGGACGAAACGTTTGCAACAAAAACTTCCAGCTCGGCGAACAGAACCACAACATAGACCATAGAATCCGAACAGTGAGCAAATAGCCCATTGAATCCCAACAGTAAACAAATAGCCCAAAGAATCCCCACAGCGTGTAAATAGCCCATTGAATCTCAACAGTGTGCAAATAGCCCATAGAATCTCAACAGTGAGCAGGTAGCCCATAGAATCCCAACAGTGTGTAAATTGCACATAGAATCCCAACAGTGAGCAAATAGACCATAGAATCCCAACAGAGGGCATATGGACCATATAATCCCAGCAGTGCGTAAATAGCCCATAGAATCCCAAAAGCGTGTAAATAGCCCAGAGAATCCCAACAGTGCGCAAATAGCTCAATGAATCCCAACAGTGTGAAAATAGCCGATAGAATCTCAACAGTGTGCAAATAGCCCAGAGAATCCCAACAGTGCGCAAATAGCTCAATGAATCCCAACAGTGTGAAAATAGCCGATAGAATCTCAACAGTGTGCAAATAGCCCATAGAATCCCAACAGTGTGTAAATAGCCCATAGAATCCCAACAGAAGCAAAATAGCCCATAGAATCCCAACAGTGTATAAATAGCCCTTGAATCCCAGCAGTGACCAAATAGTCCATAGAATCCCAACAGTGTGTAAATAGCCCTTGAATCCCAACCGTGAGGAAATAGCCCTTAGAAACCCAACAGTTAGCAAACAGCCCGTAGAATCCCAACAGCGAGCAAATAAGCCATACAATCCCAAATGTGTGTAACTAGCACATAGAATCCCAACACTGTGTTAACCGCCCATAGAGTCCCAACAGTGAGCAAATAGCCCATAGATTCCCAACAGTGTGTTAACCGCCCAGAGAGTCCCAACAGTGAGCAAATAGCTCAGAGAATCCCAACAGTGTATAAATAGCCCATAGAATCCCAACAGTGTGTAAATAGCCCATAGAATCCCAACAGTGTGTAAATTGCCCACAGAATCCCAACAGTGTGCAAATAGCCCATAGAATCTCAACAGTGTGTAAATATCCCATAGAATCCCAATGCTGTGTAAATAGCCCATAGAATACCAACAGTGAGCAAATAGCCCATAGAATCCCAACAGTGTGTAAATAGCCCGTAGAATCCCAACTGTGTGTAAATAGCCCATAGAATCCCAACAGTGAGCAAATAGACCATAGAATCCCAACAGTGAGAAAATGGACCATATAATCCCAGCAGTGCGTAAACAGCCCATAGAATCCCAACAGTGTGAATATTGCCCATAGAATCAATAACAGTCTGTAAATAACCCACAGAATCACAACAGTGAGCAAATAGCTGATACAATAACAACAGTGTGTAAATAGCCCATAGAGTTCCAACAGTGAGCAAATAGCCCATAGAATCCCAACAGTGTGCAAATAGACCATAGAATCCCAACAGTGTGTAAATAGCCCTAGAACCCCAACAGTGAGCAAATAGCTGATACAATCCCAACAGTGTGTAAATAGCCCATAGAATCCCAACAGTGAGCTAATAGCCAATAGAATCCCAACAGTGCATAAATAGCCCTTGAATCCCAACAGTGTGCAAATAGTCCATAGAATCCCAACAGTGTGTAAATAGTGCATAGAATCTCAACAGTGAGCAGGTAGCCCATAGAATCCCAACAGTGTGTAAATTGCACATAGAATCCCAACAGTGAGCAAATAGCACACAGAAACCCACCATGAGCAAATAGCCCATAGAATCCCAACAGTGAGCAAATAGCACATAGAAACTCAACAGTGTGAAAATAGCCCATAGAATCTCAACAGTGTGCAAATAGCCCATTGAATCCCAACAGTGAACAAGTAGCCCAAAGAATCCCAACAGTGTGTAAATAGCCCATAGAATCCTAACAGTGTGCAATTAGCCCATAGAATCCCATAAGTGTGTAAATAGCTCATAGAATCCCAACAGTGAGCAAATAGACCATAGAATCCCAACAGTGAGCAAATGGACCATAAAATCCCAACAGTGCGTAAATAGCCCATAGAAACCCAAAAGCATGTAAATAGCCCATAGAATCCGAACAGTGAGCAAATACCCATAAATTCCAAAAGTCAGCAAATCGCCCATAGAATCCCAACAGTGTGAAAATAGCCCATTGAATCCCAACAGATAACAAATAGCCCAGAGAATCCCAACAGTGAGCAAATAGCCCATAGAATCCCAACAGTGTGCAAATAACCAACAGAATCCCAACAGTGAGTAAATAACCCATAGAATCCCAACAGAGATCAAATACCCATAAAATCCCAAAAGTCAGGAAATAGCCCATAGAATCCCAAAAGTGTGTAAATAGCCCATAGAATCCCAACAGTGCGCAAATAGCTCAATGAATCCCAACAGTGAGTAAATAGCACATAGAATCCCATCATGAGCAAATAGCCCATAGAATCCCAGCAGTCAGCAAATAACCCATAGAGTCCCAACAGTGTGCAAATAGCCCATTGAATCTCAACAGTGAGCAGATAGCCATAGAAGCCCAACAGTGAGCAGATAGCCCATAGAAACATCAAAGAAGCGCTTCACAGGAGGCTCCAAAGCACTGATGATGTCACCTAGCCAGGGGACGAAACGTTTGCAACAAAAACTTCCAGCTCGGCGAACAGAACCACAACATAGACCATAGAATCCGAACAGTGAGCAAATAGCCCATTGAATCCCAACAGTAAACAAATAGCCCAAAGAATCCCCACAGCGTGAAAATAGCCCATTGAATCTCAACAGTGTGCAGATAGCCCATAGAATCCCAACAGTGTGTAAATAGCCCATAGAATCTCAACAGTGAGCAGGTAGCCCATAGAATCCCAACAGTGTGTAAATTGCACATAGAATCCCAACAGTGAGCAAATAGCACACAGAAACCCACCATGAGCAAATAGCCCATAGAATCCAAACAGTGATCAAATACCCATAGAATCCCAAAGTCAGCAAAGAGCACATAGAATTTCAACAGTGTGTAAATAGCCCACTGAATCCCAGCAGTGAAAAAATAGCCCATAGAATCCCAACAGTGTGTAAATAGCCCATTGAATCCCAACAGTGTGTAAATAGCACATTGAATCAGAACAGTGAGCAAATGGACCATTGAATCCCAGCATTGCATAAATAGCCCATAGAATCCCAAAAGTGTATAAATAGCCCATAAAGTCCCAACAGTGTATAAATAGCCCATTGAATCCCAACAGTGTGTAAATAGCCCATTGATTCTCAACAGTGAGCAGATAGCCCATAGAATCCCAACAGTGAGCAAATAGCTCATAGAATCCAAACAGTGAGTAATCAGCCCACAGAATCCCAAACATCAGCAAATAACCCATAGAATCCCAACAGTGTGTAAATAGCCCATTGAATCTCAAGAGTCAGCAGATAGCCCATCGAATCCCAACAGTGTGTAAATAGCCAATAGAATCCCAACAGTGCGCAAATACCACATAGAATCCCAACAGTGAGTAAATAGCCCATAGAATCTCAACAGTGAGCAGGTAGCCCATAGAATCCCAACAGAGTGTAAATTGCACATAGAATCCCAACATTGAGCAAATAGCACACAGAAACTAACCATGAGCAAATAGCCCATAGAATCCAAAGAGTGATCAAATACCCATAGAATCCCAAAGTCAGCAAAGAGCACATAGAATTCCAACAGTGTGTAAATAGCCCACTGAATCTCAGCAGTGAAAAAATAGCCCATAGAATTCCAACAGTGTGTAAATAGCCCATTGAATCCCAACAGTGTGTAAATAGCACATTGAATCCCAACAGTGAGCAAATACCCATAAATTCCAAAAGTCAGCAAATCGCCCATAGAATCCCAACAGTGTGAAAATAGCCCATTGAATCCCAACAGATAACAAATAGCCCAGAGAATCCCAACAGTGAGCTAATAGCCCATAGAATCCCAAAAGTGTGTAAATAGCCCATAGAATCCCAACAGTGCGCAAATAGCTCAATGAATCCCAACAGTGAGTAAATAGCACATAGAATCCCATCATGAGCAAATAGCCCATAGAATCCCAGCAGTCAGCAAATAACCCATAGAGTCCCAACAGTGTGCAAATAGCCCATTGAATCTCAACAGTGAGCAGATAGCCATAGAAGCCCAACAGTGAGCAGATAGCCCATAGAAACATCAAAGAAGCGCTTCACAGGAGGCTCCAAAGCACTGATGATGTCACCTAGCCAGGGGACGAAACGTTTGCAACAAAAACTTCCAGCTTGGCGAACAGAACCACAACATAGACCATAGAATCCGAACAGTGAGCAAATAGCCCATTGAATCCCAACAGTAAACAAATAGCCCAAAGAATCCCCACAGCGTGTAAATAGCCCATTGAATCTCAACAGTGTGCAGATAGCCCATAGAATCCCAACAGTGTGTAAATAGCCCATAGAATCTCAACAGTGAGCAGGTAGCCCATAGAATCCCAACAGTGTGTAAATTGCACATAGAATTCCAACAGTGAGCAAATAGCACACAGAAACCCACCATGAGCAAATCACCCATAGAATCCCAACAGTGTGAAAATAGCCCATTGAATCCCAACAGATAACAAATAGACCAGAGAATCCCAACAGTGAGCTAATAGCCCATAGAATCCCAAAAGTGTGTAAATAGCCCATAGAATCCCAACAGTGCGCAAATAGCTCAATGAATCCCAACAGTGAGTAAATAGCACATAGACTCCCATCATGAGCAAATAGCCCATAGAATCCCAGCAGTCAGCAAATAACCCATAGAGTCCCAACAGTGTGCAAATAGCCCATTGAATCTCAACAGTGAGCAGATAGCCATAGAAGCCCAACAGTGAGCAGATAGCCCATAGAAACATCAAAGAAGCGCTTCACAGGAGGCTCCAAAGCACTGATGATGTCACCTAGCCAGGGGACGAAACGTTTGCAACAAAAACTTCCAGCTTGGCGAACAGAACCACAACATAGACCATAGAATCCGAACAGTGAGCAAATAGCCCATTGAATCCCAACAGTAAACAAATAGCCCAAAGAATCCCCACAGCGTGTAAACAGCCCATTGAATCTCAACAGTGTGTAAATAGCCCATAGAATCTCAACAGTGAGCAGGTAGCCCATAGAATCCCAACAGTGTGTAAATTGCACATAGAATCCCAACAGTGAGCAAATAGCACACAGAAACCCACCATGAGCAAATAGCCCATAGAATCCAAACAGTGATCAAATACCCATAGAATCCCAAAGTCAGCAAAGAGCACATAGAATTTCAACAGTGTGTAAATAGCCCACTGAATCCCAGCAGTGTGTAAATAGCACATTGAATCCCAACAGTGTGTAAATAGCACATTGAATCTGAACAGTGAGCAAATGGACCATTGAATCCCAGCATTGCATAAATAGCCCATAGAATCCCAAAAGCGTATAAATAGCCCATAAAATCCCAACAGTGTATAAATAGCCCATTGAATCCCAACAGTGTGTAAATAGCCCATAGAATCTCAACAGTGAGCAGATAGCCCATAGAATCCCAACAGTGAGCAAATAGCTCATAGAATCCAAACAGTGAGTAAACAGCCCACAGAATCCCAAACATCAGCAAATAACCCATAGAATCCCAACAGTGTGTAAATAGCCCATTGAATCTCAAGAGTCAGCAGATAGCCCTTCGAATCCCAACAGTGTGTAAATAGCCAATAGAATCCCAACAGTGCGCAAATAGCACATAGAATCCCAACAGTGAGTAAATAGCCCATAGAATCTCAACAGTGAGCAAGTAGCCCATAGAATCCCAACAGTGCGTAAATTGTGCATAGAATCCCAACAGTGACCAAATAGCCCATAGAATCCCAACAGTGTGAAAATACCCATAGAATCCCAACAGTGTGTAAATAGAACATAGAATCCCAACAGTGAGCAAATAGACCATAGAATCCCAACAGTGAGCAAATGGACCACATAATCCCAGCATTGCGTAAATAGCCCATAGAATCCCAAAAGCGTGTAAATAGCCCATAGAATCCCAACAGTGTGTAAATAGCACATTGAATCTGAACAGTGAGCAAATGGACCACAGAATCCCAGCATTGCATAAATAGCCCATAGAATCCCAAAAGCGTATAAATAGCCCATAAAATCCCAACAGTGTATAAATAGCCCATTGAATCCCAACAGTGAACAAATAGCCCAAAGAATCCCAACAGTGTGTAAATAGCCCATTGAATCTCAACAGTGAGCAAGTAGCCCACAGAATCCCAACAGTGTGTAAATTACGCATAGAATCACAACAGTGAGCAAATAGCACATAGAAGCCCAACAGTGTGAAAATAGCCCATAGAATCCCAACAGTGATCAAATACCCATAGAATCCGAAAAGTGTGTAAATAGCCCATAGAATCCCAACAGTGAGCAAATGGCACATAGAATACCAACAGTGTGAAAATAGCCCATAGAATCCCAACAGTGATCAAATACCCATAGAATCCGAAAATTGTGTAAATGGACCATAGAATCCCGACAGTGTGTAAATAGCCCATTGAATCCCTACAGTGTGCAAATAGCACATAGAATCCCAACAGTGTGTAAATAGCCCATAGAATCTCAACAGTGAGCAGATAGCCCATAGAATCCCAACAGTGAGCAAATAGCTCATAGAATCCAAACAGTGAGTAAACAGCCCACAGAATCCCAAACATCAGCAAATAACCCATAGAATCCCAACAGTGTGTAAATAGCCCATTGAATCTCAAGAGTCAGCAGATAGCCCTTCGAATCCCAACAGTGTGTAAATAGCCAATAGAATCCCAACAGTGCGCAAATAGCACATAGAATCCCAACAGTGAGTAAATAGCCCATAGAATCTCAACAGTGAGCAAGTAGCCCATAGAATCCCAACAGTGCGTAAATTGTGCATAGAATCCCAACAGTGACCAAATAGCCCATAGAATCCCAACAGTGTGAAAATACCCATAGAATCCCAACAGTGTGTAAATAGACCATAGAATCCCAACAGTGAGCAAATAGACCATAGAATCCCAACAGTGAGCAAATGGACCACATAATCCCAGCATTGCGTAAATAGCCCATAGAATCCCAAAAGCGTGTAAATAGCCCATAGAATCCCAACAGTGTGTAAATAGCACATTGAATCTGAACAGTGAGCAAATGGACCACAGAATCCCAGCATTGCATAAATAGCCCATAGAATCCCAAAAGCGTATAAATAGCCCATAAAATCCCAACAGTGTATAAATAGCCCATTGAATCCCAACAGTGAACAAATAGCCCAAAGAATCCCAACAGTGTGTAAATAGCCCATTGAATCTCAACAGTGAGCAAGTAGCCCATAGAATCCCAACAGTGTGTAAATTACGCATAGAATCACAACAGTGAGCAAATAGCACATAGAATACCAACAGTGTGAAAATAGCCCATAGAATCCCAACAGTGATCAAATACCCATAGAATCCGAAAAGTGTGTAAATGGACCATAGAATCCCGACAGTGTGTAAATAGCCCATTGAATCCCTACAGTGTGCAAATAGCACATAGAATCCCAACAGTGCGTAAATAGCCCATTGAATCTCAACAGTGAGCAGATCGCCCATAGAATCCCAACAGTGAGCAAATGGACCACATAATCCCAGCATTGCGTAAATAGCCCATAGAATCCCAAAAGCGTGTAAATAGCCCATAAAATCCCAACAGTGAGCAAATACCCATAGAATCCCAAAAGTAAGCAAATAGCCCATTGTATCCCAACAGTGAACAAATAGCCCAAAGAATCCCAACAGTGTGTAAATAGCCCATAGAATCTCAACAGTGAGCAGATAGCCCAAAGAATCCCAACAGTGTGTAAATAGCCCATAGAATCTCAACAGTGAACAAGTAGCCCATAGAATCCCAACAGTGCGTAAATTGTGCATAGAATCCCAACGGTGAGCAAATAGCACACAGAAACCCACCATGAGCAAATAGCCCATAGAATCCCAACAGTGTGAAAATACCCATAGAATCCCAACAGTGTGTAAATAGACCATAGAATCCCAACAGTGTGTAAATAGTCCATAGAATCTCAACAGTGAACAAGTAGCCCATAGAATCCCAACAGTGCGTAAATTGTGCATAGAATCCCAACGGTGAGCAAATAGCACACAGAAACCCACCATGAGCAAATAGCCCATAGAATCCCAACAGTGTGAAAATACCCATAGAATCCCAACAGTGTGTAAATAGACCATAGAATCCCAACAGTGTGTAAATAGCCCATAGAATCCCAACAGTGAACAAATACCTGATAGAATGCCAACAGTGTGTAAGTAGCCCAAAGAATCCCAACAGTGAGCAAATAGCCCATAGAAACCCAACAGTGCGTAAATAGCCCATTGAATCCTCACAGTGAACAAGTAGCCCAAAGAATCCCAACAGTGTGTAAATAGCCCATTGAATCTCAACAGTGAGCAGATAGCCCATAGAATCCCAACAGTGAGCAAATAGCTCATAGAATCCAAACAGTGAGTAAACAGCCCACAGAATCCCAAACATCAGCAAATAACCCATAGAATCCCAACAGTGTGTAAATAGCCCATTGAATCTCAAGAGTCAGCAGATAGCCCATCGAATCCCAACAGTGTGTAAATAGCCAATAGAATCCCAACAGTGTGCAAATAGCACATAGAATCCCAACAGTGAGTAAATAGCCCATAGAATCCCAACAGTGAGCAAATAGCCCATAGAATCCCAACAGTGTGTAAATAGCCCATTTAATCTCAAAAGTGAGCAGATAGCCCATAGAATCCCAACAGTGTGTGAATAGCCCATTGAATCCCAAAAGTCAGCAAATAGCCCATAGAATCCCAACAGTGTGTAAATAGCCTATTGAATCCCATCAGTGAACAAATAGCCCATAGAATCCCAACAGTGTGTAAATAGCCCATAGAATCCCAACAGTGAGCAATTAGACAATAGAATCCCAACAGTGACGAAAAAATGCATAGAATCCCAACAGTGTGTAAATATCCCATAGAATCCCAATGGTGTGAAAATTGCCCATAGAATGCCAACAGTGAGCAAAATAGCCGATAGAATCCCAACAGTGTGTAAATATCTCATAGAATCCCAACGGTGTGAAAATATCAAATAGAATCCCAACAGTGAGCAAATAGCCCATAGAATCCCAACAGTGAGCAAATAGACCATAGAATCCCAACAGAGGGCATATGGACCATATAATCCCAGCAGTGCGTAAATAGCCCATAGAATCCCAAAAGCGTGTAAATAGCCCAGAGAATCCCAACAGTGCGCAAATAGCTCAATGAATCCCAACAGTGTGAAAATAGCCGATAGAATCTCAACAGTGTGCAAATAGCCCAGAGAATCCCAACAGTGCGCAAATAGCTCAATGAATCCCAACAGTGTGAAAATAGCCGATAGAATCTCAACAGTGTGCAAATAGCCCATAGAATCCCAACAGTGATCAAATACCCATAGAATCCCAACAGTGCGTAAATAGCCCATTGAATCCCAACAGTGAACAAGTAGCCCAAAGAATCCCAACAGTGTGTAAATAGCCCATAGAATCCCAACAGTGTGCAATTAGCCCATAGAATCCAATAAGTGTGTAAATAGGCCATAGAATCCCAACAGTGTGTAAATAGCCCATAGAATCCCAACAGTGAGCAAATAGACCATAGAATCCCAACAGTGAGCAAATGGACCATAAAATCCCAGCAGTGCGTAAATAGCCCATAGAATCCCAAAAGCATGTAAATAGCCCATAGAATCCCAACAGTGAGCAAATACCCATAAATTCCAAAAGTCAGCAAATCGCCCATAGAATCCCAACAGTGTGAAAATAGCCCATTGAATCCCAACAGATAACAAATAGCCCAGAGAATCCCAACAGTGAGCTAATAGCCCATAGAATCCCAACAGTGTGCAAATAGCCAACAGAATCCCAACAGTGAGTAAATAGCCCATAGAATCCCAACGGAGATCAAATACCCATAAAATCCCAAAAGTCAGGAAATAGCCCATAGAATCCCAAAAGTGTGTAAATAGCCCATAGAATCCCAACAGTGCGCAAATAGCTCAATGAATCCCAACTGTGAGTAAATAGCACATAGAATCCCATCATGAGCAAATAGCCCATAGAATCCCAGCAGTCAGCAAATAACCCATAGAGTCCCAACAGTGTGCAAATAACCCATTGAATCTCAACAGTGAGCAGATAGCCATAGAAGCCCAACAGTGAGCAGATAGCCCATAGAAACATCAAAGAAGCGCTTCACAGGAGGCTCCAAAGCACTGATGATGTCGCCTAGCCAGGGGACGAAACGTTTGCAACAAAAACTTCCAGCTCGGCGAACAGAACCACAACATAGACCATAGAATCCGAACAGTGAGCAAATAGCCCATTGAATCCCAACAGTAAACAAATAGACCAAAGAATCCCCACAGCGTGTAAATAGCCCATTGAATCTCAACAGTGTGCAAATAGCCCATAGAATCCCAACAGTGTGTAAATTGCACATAGAATCCCAACAGTGAGCAAATAGCACACAGAAACCCACCATGAGCAAATAGCACATAGAATCCAAACAGTGATCAAATACCCATAGAATCCCAAAGTCAGCAAAGAGCACATAGAATTCCAACAGTGTGTAAATAGCCCACTGAATCCCAGCAGTGAAAAAATAGCCCATAGAATCCCAACAGTGTGTAAATAGCCCATTGAATCCCAACAGTTTGTAAATAGCACATTGAATCTGAACAGTGAGCAAATGGACCATAGAATCCCAGCATTGCATAAATAGCCCATAGAATCCCAAACGCGTATAAATAGCCTATAAAATCCCAACAGTGTATAAATAGCCCATTGAATCCCAACAGTGAACAAATAGCCCATAGAATCCCAACAGTGTGTAAATAGCCCATAGAATCCCAACAGTGAGCAAATAGCCCATAGAATCCCAACAGTGTGAAAATACCCATAGAATCCCAACAGTGTGTAAATAGACCATAGAATCCCAACAGTGCGTAAATAGCCCATTGAATCCCAACAGTGTGTAAATAGCCCATAGAATCCCAACAGTGAACAAATACCTGATAGAATGCCAACAGTGTGTAAGTAGCCCAAAGAATCCCAACAGTGAGCAAATAGCACATAGAATACCAACAGTGTGTAAATAGCCCATAGAATACCAACGGTGTGCAAATAGCACATAGAAGCCCAACAGTGTGTAAATAGACCATAGAATCCCAAAAGTCAACAAATAGCCCATAGAATCCCAACAGTGTGTAAATAGCCTATTGAATCCCATCAGTGAACAAATAGCCCATAGAATCCCAACAGTGTGTAAATAGCCCATAGAATCCCAACAGTGAGCAATTAGACAATAGAATCCCAACAGTGACGAAAAAATGCATAGAATCCCAACAGTGTGTAAATATCCCATAGAATCCCAATGGTGTGAAAATCGCCCATAGAATGCCAACAGTGAGCAAAATAGCCCATAGAATCCCAACAGTGTGTAAATATCTCATAGAAGCCCAACGGTGTGAAAATATCAAATAGAATCCCAACAGTGAGCAAATAGCCCATAGAATCCCAACAGAGAGCATATGGACCATATAATCCCAGCAGTGCGTAAATAGCCCATAGAATCCCAAAAGCGTGTAAATAGCCCAGAGAATCCCAACAGTGCGCAAATAGCTCAATGAATCCCAACAGTGTGAAAATAGCCGATAGAATCTCAACAGTGAGCAAATAGCCCATAGAATCCCAACAGTGATCAAATACCCATAGTATCCCAACAGTGTGTAAATAGACCATAGAATCCCAACAGTGCATAAATAGCCCATTGAATCCCAACAGTGAACAAGTAGCCCAAAGAATCCCAACAGTGTGTAAATAGCCCATAGAATCCCAACAGTGAGCAAATGGACCATAAAATCCCAGCAGTGCGTAAATAGCCCATAGAATCCCAAAAGCATGTAAATAGCCCATAAAATCCCAACAGTGAGCAAATACCCATAAATTCCAAAAGTCAGCAAGTCGCCCATAGAATCCCAACAGTGTGAAAATAGCCCATAGAATCCCAACAGATAACAAATAGCCCAGAGAATCCCAACAGTGAGCTAATTTCCCATAGAATCCCAACAGTGTGCAAATAGCCAACAGAATCCCAACAGTGAGTAAATAGCCCATAGAATCCCAACAGAGATCAAATAACCATAAAATCCCAAAAGTCAGGAAATAGCCCATAGAATCCCAAAAGTGTGTAAATAGCCCATAGAATCCCAACAGTGCGCAAATAGCTCAATGAATCCCAACAGTGAGTAAATAGCACATAGAATCCCATCATGAGCAAATAGCCCATAGAATCCCAGCAGCCAGCAAATAACCCATAGAGTCCCAACAGTGTGCAAATAGCCCATTGAATCTCAACAGTGAGCAGATAGCCATAGAAGCCCAACAGTGAGCAGATAGCCCATAGAAACATCAAAGAAGCGCTTCACAGGAGGCTCCAAAGCACTGATGATGTCGCCTAGCCATGGGACGAAACGTTTGCAACAAAAACTTCCAGCTCGGCGAACAGAACCACAACATAGACCATAGAATCCGAACAGTGAGCAAATAGCCCATTGAATCCCAACAGTAAACAAATAGCCCAAAGAATCCCCACAGCGTGTAAACAGCCCATTGAATCACAACAGTGTGTAAATAGCCCATAGAATCTCAACAGTGAGCAGGTAGCCCATAGAATCCCAACAGTGTGTAAATTGCACATAGAATCCCAACAGTGAGCAAATAGCACACAGAAACCCACCATGAGCAAATAGCACATAGAATCCAAACAGTGATCAAATACCCATAGAATCCCAAAGTCAGCAAAGAGCACATAGAATTCCAACAGTGTGTAAATAGCCCACTGAATCCCAGCAGTGAAAAAATAGCCCATAGAATCCCAACAGTGTGTAAATAGCCCATTGAATCCCAACAGTGTGTAAATAGCACATTGAATCTGAACAGTGAGCAAATGGACCATAGAATCCCAGCATTGCATAAATAGCCCATAGAATCCCAAACGCGTATAAATAGCCCATAAAATCCCAACAGTGTATAAATAGCCCATTGAATCCCAACAGTGAACAAATAGCCCAAAGAATCCCAACAGTGTGTAAATAGCCCATAGAATCCCAACAGTGAGCAAATAGCACATAGAAGCCCAACAGTGTGAAAATAGCCCATAGAATCCAACAGTGATCAAATACCCATAGAATCCGAAAAGTGTGTAAATAGCCCATGGAATCCCAACAGTGAGCAAATGGCACATAGAATACCAACAGTGTGAAAATAGCCCATAGAATCCCAACAGTGATCAAATACCCATAGAATCCGAAAAGTATGTAAATGGACCATAGAATCCCGACAGTGTGTAAATAGCCCATTGAATCCCTACAGTGTGCAAATAGCACATAGAATCCCAACAGTGCGTAAATAGCCCACTGAATCCCAGCAGTGAAAAAATAGCCCATAGAATCCCAACAGTGTGTAAATAGCCCATTGAATCTCAACAGTGAGCAGATCGCCCATAGAATCCCAACAGTGAGCAAATGGACCACATAATCCCAGCATTGCGTAAATAGCCCATAGAATCCCAAAAGCGTGTAAATAGCCCATAAAATCCCAACAGTGAGCAAATACCCATAGAATCCCAAAAGTCAGCAAATAGCCCATTGTATCCCAACAGTGAACAAATAGCCCAAAGAATCCCAACAGTGTGTAAATAGCCCATAGAATCTCAACAGTGAGCAGATAGCCCATAGAATCCCAACAGTGTGTAAATAGCCCATAGAATCTCAACAGTGAGCAAGTAGCCCATAGAATCCCAACAGTGCGTAAATTGTGCATAGAATCCCAACGGTGAGCAAATAGCACACAGAAACCCACCATGAGCAAATAGCCCATAGAATCCCAACAGTGTGTAAATAGACCATAGAATCCCAACAGTGCGTAAATAGCCCATTGAACCCAACAGTGTGTAAATAGCCCATAGAATCCCAACAGTGAATAAATAGCACATAGAATACCAACAGTGTGTAAATAGCCCATAGAATCCCAACAGTGTGCAAATAGCACATAGAATCCCAACAGTGCGTAAATAGCCCATTGAATCCTCACAGTGAACAAGTAGCCCAAAGAATCCCAACAGTGTGTAAATAGCCCATTGATTCTCAACAGTGAGCAGATAGCCCATAGAATCCCAACAGTGAGCAAATAGCTCATAGAATCCAAACAGTGAGTAAACAGCCCACAGAATCCCAAACATCAGCAAATAACCCATAGAATCCCAACAGTGTGTAAATAGCCCATTGAATCTCAAGAGTCAGCAGATAGCCCATCGAATCCCAACAGTGTGTAAATAGCCCATAGAATCCCAACAGTGCGCAAATAGCACATAGAATCCCAACAGTGAGTAAATAGCCCATAGAATCCCAACAGCGTGTAAATAGCCCATTTAATCTCAAAAGTGAGCAGATAGCCCATAGAATCCCAACAGTGTGTAAATAGCCCATTGAATCCCAAAAGTCAGCAAATAGCCCATAGAATCCCAACAGTGTGTAAATAGCCTATTGAATCCCATCACTGAACAAATAGCCCATAGAATCCCAACAGTGTGTAAATAGCCCATAGAATCCCAACAGTGAGCAATTAGACAATAGAATCCCAACAGTGACGAAAAAACGCATAGAATCCCAACAGTGTGTAAATATCCCATAGAATCCCAATGGTGTGAAAATCGCCCATAGAATGCCAACAGTGAGCAAAATAGCCCATGGAATCCCAACAGTGTGTAAATATCTCATAGAATCCCAACGGTGTGAAAATATCAAATAGAATCCCAACAGTGAGCAAATAGCCCATAGAATCCCAACAGAGAGCATATGGACCATATAATCCCAGCAGTGCGTAAATAGCCCATAGAATCCCAAAAGCGTGTAAATAGCCCAGAGAATCCCAATGGTGTGAAAATCACCCATAGAATGCCAACAGTGAGCAAAATAGCCCAGAGAATCCCAACAGTGCGCAAATAGCTCAATGAATCCCAACAGTGTGAAAATAGCCGATAGAATCTCAACAGTGTGCAAATAGCACATAGAATCCCAGCAGTGATCAAATACCCATAGTATCCCAACAGTGTGTAAATAGCCCATAGAAGCCCAACAGTGAGCAGATAGCCCATAGAAACATCAAAGAAGCGCTTCACAGGAGGCTCCAAAGCACTGATGATGTCGCCTAGCCAGGGGACGAAACGTTTGCAACAAAAACTTCCAGCTCGGCGAACAGAACCACAACATAGACCATAGAATCCGAACAGTGAGTAAATAGCCCACAGAATCCCAACAGTGTGTAAATAGCCCATAGAATCCCAACAGTGAGCAATTAGACAATAGAATCCCAACAGTGTGTAAATAGCCTATTGAATCCCATCAGTGAACAAATAGCCCATAGAATCCCAACAGTGTGTAAATAGCCCATGGAATCCCAACAGTGAGCAAATGGCACATAGAATACCAACAGTGTGAAAATAGCCCATAGAATCCCAACAGTGATCAAATACCCATAGAATCCGAAAAGTATGTAAATGGACCATAGAATCCCGACAGTGTGTAAATAGCCCATTGAATCCCTACAGTGTGCAAATAGCACATAGAATCCCACAGTGCGTAAATAGCCCACTGAATCCCAGCAGTGAAAAAATAGCCCATAGAATCCCAACAGTGTGTAAATAGCCCATTGAATCTCAACAGTGAGCAGATCGCCCATAGAATCCCAACAGTGAGCAAATGGACCACATAATCCCAGCATTGCGTAAATAGCCCATAGAATCCCAAAAGCGTGTAAATAGCCCATAAAATCCCAACAGTGAGCAAATACCCATAGAATCCCAAAAGTCAGCAAATAGCCCATTGTATCCCAACAGTGAACAAATAGCCCAAAGAATCCCAACAGTGTGTAAATAGCCCATAGAATCTCAACAGTGAGCAGATAGCCCATAGAATCCCAACAGTGTGTAAATAGCCCATAGAATCTCAACAGTGAGCAAGTAGCCCATAGAATCCCAACAGTGCGTAAATTGTGCATAGAATCCCAACGGTGAGCAAATAGCACACAGAAACCCACCATGAGCAAATAGCCCATAGAATCCCAACAGTGTGTAAATAGACCATAGAATCCCAACAGTGCGTAAATAGCCCATTGAACCCAACAGTGTGTAAATAGCCCATAGAATCCCAACAGTGAATAAATAGCACATAGAATACCAACAGTGTGTAAATAGCCCATAGAATCCCAACAGTGTGCAAATAGCACATAGAATCCCAACAGTGCGTAAATAGCCCATTGAATCCTCACAGTGAACAAGTAGCCCAAAGAATCCCAACAGTGTGTAAATAGCCCATTGAATCACAACAGTGAGCAGATAGCCCATAGAATCCCAACAGTGAGCAAATAGCTCATAGAATCCAAACAGTGAGTAAACAGCCCACAGAATCCCAAACATCAGCAAATAACCCATAGAATCCCAACAGTGTGTAAATAGCCCATTGAATCTCAAGAGTCAGCAGATAGCCCATCGAATCCCAACAGTGTGTAAATAGCCCATAGAATCCCAACAGTGCGCAAATAGCACATAGAATCCCAACAGTGAGTAAATAGCCCATAGAATCCCAACAGCGTGTAAATAGCCCATTTAATCTCAAAAGTGAGCAGATAGCCCATAGAATCCCAACAGTGTGTAAATAGCCCATTGAATCCCAAAAGTCAGCAAATAGCCCATAGAATCCCAACAGTGAGCAAATAGCCCATAGAATCCCAACAGAGAGCATATGGACCATATAATCCCAGCAGTGCGTAAATAGCCCATAGAATCCCAAAAGCGTGTAAATAGCCCAGAGAATCCCAATGGTGTGAAAATCACCCATAGAATGCCAACAGTGAGCAAAATAGCCCAGAGAATCCCAACAGTGCGCAAATAGCTCAATGAAACCCAACAGTGTGAAAATAGCCGATAGAATCTCAACAGTGTGCAAATAGCACATAGAATCCCAGCAGTGATCAAATACCCATAGTATCCCAACAGTGTGTAAATAGCCCATAGAAGCCCAACAGTGAGCAGATAGCCCATAGAAACATCAAAGAAGCGCTTCACAGGAGGCTCCAAAGCACTGATGATGTCGCCTAGCCAGGGGACGAAACGTTTGCAACAAAAACTTCCAGCTCGGCGAACAGAACCACAACATAGACCATAGAATCCGAACAGTGAGTAAGTAGCCCACAGAATCCCAACAGTGTGTAAATAGCCCATAGAATCCCAACAGTGAGCAATTAGACAATAGAATCCCAACAGTGTGTAAATAGCCTATTGAGTCTCATCAGTGAACAAATAGCCCATAGAATCCCAACAGTGTGTAAATAGCCCATGGAATCCCAACAGTGAGCAAATGGCACATAGAATACCAACAGTGTGAAAATAGCCCATAGAATCCCAACAGTGATCAAATACCCATAGAATCCGAAAAGTATGTAAATGGACCATAGAATCCCGACAGTGTGTAAATAGCCCATTGAATCCCTACAGTGTGCAAATAGCACATAGAATCCCAACAGTGCGTAAATAGCCCACTGAATCCCAGCAGTGAAAAAATAGCCCATAGAATCCCAACAGTGTGTAAATAGCCCATTGAATCTCAACAGTGAGCAGATCGCCCATAGAATCCCAACAGTGAGCAAATGGACCACATAATCCCAGCATTGCGTAAATAGCCCATAGAATCCCAAAAGCGTGTAAATAGCCCATAAAATCCCAACAGTGAGCAAATACCCATAGAATCCCAAAAGTCAGCAAATAGCCCATTGTATCCCAACAGTGAACAAATAGCCCAAAGAATCCCAACAGTGTGTAAATAGCCCATAGAATCCCAACAGTGAGCAGATAGCCCATAGAATCCCAACAGTGTGTAAATAGCCCATAGAATCTCAACAGTGAGCAAGTAGCCCATAGAATCCCAACAGTGCGTAAATTGTGCATAGAATCCCAACGGTGAGCAAATAGCACACAGAAACCCACCATGAGCAAATAGCCCATAGAATCCCAACAGTGTGTAAATAGACCATAGAATCCCAACAGTGCGTAAATAGCCCATTGAACCCAACAGTGTGTAAATAGCCCATAGAATCCCAACAGTGAATAAATAGCACATAGAATACCAACAGTGTGTAAATAGCCCATAGAATCCCAACAGTGTGCAAATAGCACATAGAATCCCAACAGTGCGTAAATAGCCCATTGAATCCTCACAGTGAACAAGTAGCCCAAAGAATCCCAACAGTGTGTAAATAGCCCATTGAATCTCAACAGTGAGCAGATAGCCCATAGAATCCCAACAGTGAGCAAATAGCTCATAGAATCCAAACAGTGAGTAAACAGCCCACAGAATCCCAAACATCAGCAAATAACCCATAGAATCCCAACAGTGTGTAAATAGCCCATTGAATCTCAAGAGTCAGCAGATAGCCCATCGAATCCCAACAGTGTGTAAATAGCCCATAGAATCCCAACAGTGCGCAAATAGCACATAGAATCCCAACAGTGAGTAAATAGCCCATAGAATCCCAACAGCGTGTAAATAGCCCATTTAATCTCAAAAGTGAGCAGATAGCCCATAGAATCCCAACAGTGTGTAAATAGCCCATTGAATCCCAAAAGTCAGCAAATAGCCCATAGAATCCCAACAGTGTGTAAATAGCCTATTGAATCCCATCACTGAACAAATAGCCCATAGAATCCCAACAGTGTGTAAATAGCCCATAGAATCCCAACAGTGAGCAATTAGACAATAGAATCCCAACAGTGACGAAAAAACGCATAGAATCCCAACAGTGTGTAAATATCCCATAGAATCCCAATGGTGTGAAAATCGCCCATAGAATGCCAACAGTGAGCAAAATAGCCCATGGAATCCCAACAGTGTGTAAATATCTCATAGAATCCCAACGGTGTGAAAATATCAAATAGAATCCCAACAGTGAGCAAATAGCCCATAGAATCCCAACAGAGAGCATATGGACCATATAATCCCAGCAGTGCGTAAATAGCCCATAGAATCCCAAAAGCGTGTAAATAGCCCAGAGAATCCCAATGGTGTGAAAATCACCCATAGAATGCCAACAGTGAGCAAAATAGCCCAGAGAATCCCAACAGTGCGCAAATAGCTCAATGAATCCCAACAGTGTGAAAATAGCCGATAGAATCTCAACAGTGTGCAAATAGCACATAGAATCCCAGCAGTGATCAAATACCCATAGTATCCCAACAGTGTGTAAATAGCCCATAGAAGCCCAACAGTGAGCAGATAGCCCATAGAAACATCAAAGAAGCGCTTCACAGGAGGCTCCAAAGCACTGATGATGTCGCCTAGCCAGGGGACGAAACGTTTGCAACAAAAACTTCCAGCTCGGCGAACAGAACCACAACATAGACCATAGAATCCGAACAGTGAGTAAATAGCCCACAGAATCCCAACAGAGTGTAAATAGCCCATAGAATCCCAACAGTGAGCAATTAGACAATAGAATCCCAACAGTGTGTAAATAGCCTATTGAATCCCATCAGTGAACAAATAGCCCATAGAATCCCAACAGTGTGTAAATAGCCCATAGAATCCCAACAGTGAGCAATTAGACAATAGAATCCCAACAGTGACGAAAAAACGCATAGAATCCCAACAGTGTGTAAATATCCCATAGAATCCCAATGGTGTGAAAATCGCCCATAGAATGCCAACAGTGAGCAAAATAGCCCATAGAATCCCAACAGTGTGTAAATATCTCATAGAATCCCAACGGTGTGAAAATATCAAATAGAATCCCAACAGTGAGCAAATAGACCATAGAATCCCAACAGAGAGCATATGGACCATATAATCCCAGCAGTGCGTAAATAGCCCATAGAATCCCAAAAGTGTGTAAATAGCCCAGAGAATCCCAATGGTGTGAAAATCACCCATAGAATGCCAACAGTGAGCAAAATAGCCCAGAGAATCCCAACAGTGCGCAAATAGCTCAATGAATCCCAACAGTGTGAAAATAGCCCATAGAATCTGAACAGTGTGCAAATAGCCCATAGAAACCCAACAGTGAGCAGATAGCCCATAGAAACATCAAAGAAGCGCTTCACAGGAGGCTCCAAAGCACTGATGATGTCGCCTAGCCAGGGGGCGAAACGTTTGCAACAAAAACTTCCAGCTCGGCGAACAGAACCGCAACATAGACCATAGAATCCGAACAGTGAGCAAATAGCCCATTGAATCCCAATAGTAAACAAATAGCCCAAAGAATCCCCACAGCGTGTAAATAGCCCATTGAATCTCAACAGTGTGCAGATAGCCCATAGAATCCCAACAGTGTGTAAATAGCCCATAGAATCCCAGCAGTGTGTAAATAGCCCGTTGAATCTCAACAATGAGCAGATAGCCCATAGAATCCTAATAGTGAGCAAATGGACCATAAAATCCCAGCAGTGCGTAAATAGCCCATAGAATCCCAAAAGCGTGTAAATAGCCCATAGAATCCCAACAGTGCGCAAATACCCCATAGAATCCCAGCATTGCGTAAATAGCCCATAGAATCCCAAAAGCGTGTAAATAGCTCATAAAATCCCAACACTGAGCAAATACCCATAGAATCCCAAAAGTCAGCAAATAGCCCATAGAATCCCAACAGTGTGTAAATAGCCTATTGAATCCCATCAGTGAACAAATAGCCCATAGAGTCCCAACAGTGTGTAAATAGCCCATAGAATCCCAACAGTGAGCAATTAGACAATAGAATCCCAACAGTGACGAAAAAACGCATAGAATCCCAACAGTGTGTAAATATCCCATAGAATCCCAATGGTGTGAAAATCGCCCATAGAATGCCAACAGTGAGCAAAATAGCCCATAGAATCCCAACAGTGTGTAAATATCTCATAGAATCCCAACGGTGTGAAAATATCAAATAGAATCCCAGCAGTGAGCAAATAGACCATAGAATCCCAACAGAGAGCATATGGACCATATAATCCCAGCAGTGCGTAAATAGCCCATAGAATCCCAAAAGTGTGTAAATAGCCCAGAGAATCCCAATGGTGTGAAAATCACCCATAGAATGCCAACAGTGAGCAAAATAGCCCAGAGAATCCCAACAGTGCGCAAATAGCTCAATGAATCCCAACAGTGTGAAAATAGCCCATAGAATCTGAACAGTGTGCAAATAGCCCATAGAAACCCAACAGTGAGCAGATAGCCCAGAGAAACATCAAAGAAGCGCTTCACAGGAGGCTCCAAAGCACTGATGATGTCGCCTAGCCAGGGGGCGAAACGTTTGCAACAAAAACTTCCAGCTCGGCGAACAGAACCGCAACATAGACCATAGAATCCGAACAGTGAGCAAATAGCCCATTGAATCCCAATAGTAAACAAATAGCCCAAAGAATCCCCACAGCGTGTAAATAGCCCATTGAATCTCAACAGTGTGCAGATAGCCCATAGAATCCCAACAGTGTGTAAATAGCCCATAGAATCCCAGCAGTGTGTAAATAGCCCGTTGAATCTCAACAATGAGCAGATAGCCCATAGAATCCTAATAGTGAGCAAATGGACCATAAAATCCCAGCAGTGCGTAAATAGCCCATAGAATCCCAAAAGCGTGTAAATAGCCCATAGAATCCCAACAGTGCGCAAATACCCCATAGAATCCCAGCATTGCGTAAATAGCCCATAGAATCCCAAAAGCGTGTAAACAGCTCATAAAATCCCAACACTGAGCAAATACCCATAGAATCCCAAAAGTCAGCAAATAGCCCATAGAATCCCAACAGTGTGTAAATAGCCTATTGAATCCCATCAGTGAACAAATAGCCCATAGAGTCCCAACAGTGTGTAAATAGCCCATAGAATCCCAACAGTGAGCAATTAGACAATAGAATCCCAACAGTGACGAAAAAACGCATAGAATCCCAACAGTGTGTAAATATCCCATAGAATCCCAATGGTGTGAAAATCGCCCATAGAATGCCAACAGTGAGCAAAATAGCCCATGGAATCCCAACAGTGTGTAAATATCTCATAGAATCCCAACGGTGTGAAAATATCAAATAGAATCCCAACAGTGAGCAAATAGCCCATAGAATCCCAACAGAGAGCATATGGACCATATAATCCCAGCAGTGCGTAAATAGCCCATAGAATCCCAAAAGCGTGTAAATAGCCCAGAGAATCCCAATGGTGTGAAAATCACCCATAGAATGCCAACAGTGAGCAAAATAGCCCAGAGAATCCCAACAGTGCGCAAATAGCTCAATGAATCCCAACAGTGTGAAAATAGCCGATAGAATCTCAACAGTGTGCAAATAGCACATAGAATCCCAGCAGTGATCAAATACCCATAGTATCCCAACAGTGTGTAAATAGCCCATAGAAGCCCAACAGTGAGCAGATAGCCCATAGAAACATCAAAGAAGCGCTTCACAGGAGGCTCCAAAGCACTGATGATGTCGCCTAGCCAGGGGACGAAACGTTTGCAACAAAAACTTCCAGCTCGGCGAACAGAACCACAACATAGACCATAGAATCCGAACAGTGAGTAAATAGCCCACAGAATCCCAACAGTGTGTAAATAGCCCATAGAATCCCAACAGTGAGCAATTAGACAATAGAATCCCAACAGTGTGTAAATAGCCTATTGAATCCCATCAGTGAACAAATAGCCCATAGAATCCCAACAGTGTGTAAATAGCCCATAGAATCCCAACAGTGAGCAATTAGACAATAGAATCCCAACAGTGACGAAAAAACGCATAGAATCCCAACAGTGTGTAAATATCCCATAGAATCCCAATGGTGTGAAAATCGCCCATAGAATGCCAACAGTGAGCAAAATAGCCCATAGAATCCCAACAGTGTGTAAATATCTCATAGAATCCCAACGGTGTGAAAATATCAAATAGAATCCCAACAGTGAGCAAATAGACCATAGAATCCCAACAGAGAGCATATGGACCATATAATCCCAGCAGTGCGTAAATAGCCCATAGAATCCCAAAAGTGTGTAAATAGCCCAGAGAATCCCAATGGTGTGAAAATCACCCATAGAATGCCAACAGTGAGCAAAATAGCCCAGAGAATCCCAACAGTGCGCAAATAGCTCAATGAATCCCAACAGTGTGAAAATAGCCCATAGAATCTGAACAGTGTGCAAATAGCCCATAGAAACCCAACAGTGAGCAGATAGCCCATAGAAACATCAAAGAAGCGCTTCACAGGAGGCTCCAAAGCACTGATGATGTCGCCTAGCCAGGGGGCGAAACGTTTGCAACAAAAACTTCCAGCTCGGCGAACAGAACCGCAACATAGACCATAGAATCCGAACAGTGAGCAAATAGCCCATTGAATCCCAATAGTAAACAAATAGCCCAAAGAATCCCCACAGCGTGTAAATAGCCCATTGAATCTCAACAGTGTGCAGATAGCCCATAGAATCCCAACAGTGTGTAAATAGCCCATAGAATCCCAGCAGTGTGTAAATAGCCCGTTGAATCTCAACAATGAGCAGATAGCCCATAGAATCCTAATAGTGAGCAAATGGACCATAAAATCCCAGCAGTGCGTAAATAGCCCATAGAATCCCAAAAGCGTGTAAATAGCCCATAGAATCCCAACAGTGCGCAAATACCCCATAGAATCCCAGCATTGCGTAAATAGCCCATAGAATCCCAAAAGCGTGTAAATAGCTCATAAAATCCCAACACTGAGCAAATACCCATAGAATCCCAAAAGTCAGCAAATAGCCCATAGAATCCCAACAGTGTGTAAATAGCCTATTGAATCCCATCAGTGAACAAATAGCCCATAGAGTCCCAACAGTGTGTAAATAGCCCATAGAATCCCAACAGTGAGCAATTAGACAATAGAATCCCAACAGTGACGAAAAAACGCATAGAATCCCAACAGTGTGTAAATATCCCATAGAATCCCAATGGTGTGAAAATCGCCCATAGAATGCCAACAGTGAGCAAAATAGCCCATGGAATCCCAACAGTGTGTAAATATCTCATAGAATCCCAACGGTGTGAAAATATCAAATAGAATCCCAACAGTGAGCAAATAGCCCATAGAATCCCAACAGAGAGCATATGGACCATATAATCCCAGCAGTGCGTAAATAGCCCATAGAATCCCAAAAGCGTGTAAATAGCCCAGAGAATCCCAATGGTGTGAAAATCACCCATAGAATGCCAACAGTGAGCAAAATAGCCCAGAGAATCCCAACAGTGCGCAAATAGCTCAATGAATCCCAACAGTGTGAAAATAGCCGATAGAATCTCAACAGTGTGCAAATAGCACATAGAATCCCAGCAGTGATCAAATACCCATAGTATCCCAACAGTGTGTAAATAGCCCATAGAAGCCCAACAGTGAGCAGATAGCCCATAGAAACATCAAAGAAGCGCTTCACAGGAGGCTCCAAAGCACTGATGATGTCGCCTAGCCAGGGGACGAAACGTTTGCAACAAAAACTTCCAGCTCGGCGAACAGAACCACAACATAGACCATAGAATCCGAACAGTGAGTAAATAGCCCACAGAATCCCAACAGTGTGTAAATAGCCCATAGAATCCCAACAGTGAGCAATTAGACAATAGAATCCCAACAGTGTGTAAATAGCCTATTGAATCCCATCAGTGAACAAATAGCCCATAGAATCCCAACAGTGTGTAAATAGCCCATGGAATCCCAACAGTGAGCAAATGGCACATAGAATACCAACAGTGTGAAAATAGCCCATAGAATCCCAACAGTGATCAAATACCCATAGAATCCGAAAAGTATGTAAATGGACCATAGAATCCCGACAGTGTGTAAATAGCCCATTGAATCCCTACAGTGTGCAAATAGCACATAGAATCCCAACAGTGCGTAAATAGCCCACTGAATCCCAGCAGTGAAAAAATAGCCCATAGAATCCCAACAGTGTGTAAATAGCCCATTGAATCTCAACAGTGAGCAGATCGCCCATAGAATCCCAACAGTGAGCAAATGGACCACATAATCCCAGCATTGCGTAAATAGCCCATAGAATCCCAAAAGCGTGTAAATAGCCCATAAAATCCCAACAGTGAGCAAATACCCATAGAATCCCAAAAGTCAGCAAATAGCCCATTGTATCCCAACAGTGAACAAATAGCCCAAAGAATCCCAACAGTGTGTAAATAGCCCATAGAATCTCAACAGTGAGCAGATAGCCCATAGAATCCCAACAGTGTGTAAATAGCCCATAGAATCTCAACAGTGAGCAAGTAGCCCATAGAATCCCAACAGTGCGTAAATTGTGCATAGAATCCCAACGGTGAGCAAATAGCACACAGAAACCCACCATGAGCAAATAGCCCATAGAATCCCAACAGTGTGTAAATAGACCATAGAATCCCAACAGTGCGTAAATAGCCCATTGAACCCAACAGTGTGTAAATAGCCCATAGAATCCCAACAGTGAATAAATAGCACATAGAATACCAACAGTGTGTAAATAGCCCATAGAATCCCAACGGTGTGCAAATAGCACATAGAATCCCAACAGTGCGTAAATAGCCCATTGAATCCTCACAGTGAACAAGTAGCCCAAAGAATCCCAACAGTGTGTAAATAGCCCATTGAATCTCAACAGTGAGCAGATAGCCCATAGAATCCCAACAGTGAGCAAATAGCTCATAGAATCCAAACAGTGAGTAAACAGCCCACAGAATCCCAAACATCAGCAAATAACCCATAGAATCCCAACAGTGTGTAAATAGCCCATTGAATCTCAAGAGTCAGCAGATAGCCCATCGAATCCCAACAGTGTGTAAATAGCCCATAGAATCCCAACAGTGCGCAAATAGCACATAGAATCCCAACAGTGAGTAAATAGCCCATAGAATCCCAACAGCGTGTAAATAGCCCATTTAATCTCAAAAGTGAGCAGATAGCCCATAGAATCCCAACAGTGTGTAAATAGCCCATTGAATCCCAAAAGTCAGCAAATAGCCCATAGAATCCCAACAGTGTGTAAATAGCCTATTGAATCCCATCACTGAACAAATAGCCCATAGAATCCCAACAGTGTGTAAATAGCCCATAGAATCCCAACAGTGAGCAATTAGACAATAGAATCCCAACAGTGACGAAAAAACGCATAGAATCCCAACAGTGTGTAAATATCCCATAGAATCCCAATGGTGTGAAAATCGCCCATAGAATGCCAACAGTGAGCAAAATAGCCCATGGAATCCCAACAGTGTGTAAATATCTCATAGAATCCCAACGGTGTGAAAATATCAAATAGAATCCCAACAGTGAGCAAATAGCCCATAGAATCCCAACAGAGAGCATATGGACCATATAATCCCAGCAGTGCGTAAATAGCCCATAGAATCCCAAAAGCGTGTAAATAGCCCAGAGAATCCCAATGGTGTGAAAATCACCCATAGAATGCCAACAGTGAGCAAAATAGCCCAGAGAATCCCAACAGTGCGCAAATAGCTCAATGAATCCCAACAGTGTGAAAATAGCCGATAGAATCTCAACAGTGTGCAAATAGCACATAGAATCCCAGCAGTGATCAAATACCCATAGTATCCCAACAGTGTGTAAATAGCCCATAGAAGCCCAACAGTGAGCAGATAGCCCATAGAAACATCAAAGAAGCGCTTCACAGGAGGCTCCAAAGCACTGATGATGTCGCCTAGCCAGGGGACGAAACGTTTGCAACAAAAACTTCCAGCTCGGCGAACAGAACCACAACATAGACCATAGAATCCGAACAGTGAGTAAATAGCCCACAGAATCCCAACAGTGTGTAAATAGCCCATAGAATCCCAACAGTGAGCAATTAGACAATAGAATCCCAACAGTGTGTAAATAGCCTATTGAATCCCATCAGTGAACAAATAGCCCATAGAATCCCAACAGTGTGTAAATAGCCCATGGAATCCCAACAGTGAGCAAATGGCACATAGAATACCAACAGTGTGAAAATAGCCCATAGAATCCCAACAGTGATCAAATACCCATAGAATCCGAAAAGTATGTAAATGGACCATAGAATCCCGACAGTGTGTAAATAGCCCATTGAATCCCTAGTGTGCAAATAGCACATAGAATCCCACAGTGCGTAAATAGCCCACTGAATCCCAGCAGTGAAAAAATAGCCCATAGAATCCCAACAGTGTGTAAATAGCCCATTGAATCTCAACAGTGAGCAGATCGCCCATAGAATCCCAACAGTGAGCAAATGGACCACATAATCCCAGCATTGCGTAAATAGCCCATAGAATCCCAAAAGCGTGTAAATAGCCCATAAAATCCCAACAGTGAGCAAATACCCATAGAATCCCAAAAGTCAGCAAATAGCCCATTGTATCCCAACAGTGAACAAATAGCCCAAAGAATCCCAACAGTGTGTAAATAGCCCATAGAATCTCAACAGTGAGCAGATAGCCCATAGAATCCCAACAGTGTGTAAATAGCCCATAGAATCTCAACAGTGAGCAAGTAGCCCATAGAATCCCAACAGTGCGTAAATTGTGCATAGAATCCCAACGGTGAGCAAATAGCACACAGAAACCCACCATGAGCAAATAGCCCATAGAATCCCAACAGTGTGTAAATAGACCATAGAATCCCAACAGTGCGTAAATAGCCCATTGAACCCAACAGTGTGTAAATAGCCCATAGAATCCCAACAGTGAATAAATAGCACATAGAATACCAACAGTGTGTAAATAGCCCATAGAATCCCAACAGTGTGCAAATAGCACATAGAATCCCAACAGTGCGTAAATAGCCCACTGAATCCCAGCAGTGAAAAAATAGCCCATAGAATCCCAACAGTGTGTAAATAGCCCATTGAATCTCAACAGTGAGCAGATCGCCCATAGAATCCCAACAGTGAGCAAATGGACCACATAATCCCAGCATTGCGTAAATAGCCCATAGAATCCCAAAAGCGTGTAAATAGCCCATAAAATCCCAACAGTGAGCAAATACCCATAGAATCCCAAAAGTCAGCAAATAGCCCATTGTATCCCAACAGTGAACAAATAGCCCATAGAATCCCAACAGTGTGTAAATAGCCCATAGAATCTCAACAGTGAGCAAGTAGCCCATAGAATCCCAACAGTGCGTAAATTGTGCATAGAATCCCAACGGTGAGCAAATAGCACACAGAAACCCACCATGAGCAAATAGCCCATAGAATCCCAACAGTGTGTAAATAGACCATAGAATCCCAACAGTGCGTAAATAGCCCATTGAACCCAACAGTGTGTAAATAGCCCATAGAATCCCAACAGTGAATAAATAGCACATAGAATACCAACAGTGTGTAAATAGCCCATAGAATCCCAACAGTGTGCAAATAGCACATAGAATCCCAACAGTGCGTAAATAGCCCATTGAATCCTCACAGTGAACAAGTAGCCCAAAGAATCCCAACAGTGTGTAAATAGCCCATTGAATCTCAACAGTGAGCAGATAGCCCATAGAATCCCAACAGTGAGCAAATAGCTCATAGAATCCAAACAGTGAGTAAACAGCCCACAGAATCCCAAACATCAGCAAATAACCCATAGAATCCCAACAGTGTGTAAATAGCCCATAGAATCCCAACAGTGAGCAATTAGACAATAGAATCCCAACAGTGACGAAAAAACGCATAGAATCCCAACAGTGTGTAAATATCCCATAGAATCCCAATGGTGTGAAAATCGCCCATAGAATGCCAACAGTGAGCAAAATAGCCCATGGAATCCCAACAGTGTGTAAATATCTCATAGAATCCCAACGGTGTGAAAATATCAAATAGAATCCCAACAGTGAGCAAATAGCCCATAGAATCCCAACAGAGAGCATATGGACCATATAATCCCAGCAGTGCGTAAATAGCCCATAGAATCCCAAAAGCATGTAAATAGCCCAGAGAATCCCAATGGTGTGAAAATCACCCATAGAATGCCAACAGTGAGCAAAATAGCCCAGAGAATCCCAACAGTGCGCAAATAGCTCAATGAATCCCAACAGTGTGAAAATAGCCGATAGAATCTCAACAGTGTGCAAATAGCACATAGAATCCCAGCAGTGATCAAATACCCATAGTATCCCAACAGTGTGTAAATAGCCCATAGAAGCCCAACAGTGAGCAGATAGCCCATAGAAACATCAAAGAAGCGCTTCACAGGAGGCTCCAAAGCACTGATGATGTCGCCTAGCCAGGGGACGAAACGTTTGCAACAAAAACTTCCAGCTCGGCGAACAGAACCACAACATAGACCATAGAATCCGAACAGTGAGTAAATAGCCCACAGAATCCCAACAGTGTGTAAATAGCCCATAGAATCCCAACAGTGAGCAATTAGACAATAGAATCCCAACAGTGTGTAAATAGCCTATTGAATCCCATCAGTGAACAAATAGCCCATAGAATCCCAACAGTGTGTAAATAGCCCATAGAATCCCAACAGTGAGCAATTAGACAATAGAATCCCAACAGTGACGAAAAAACGCATAGAATCCCAACAGTGTGTAAATATCCCATAGAATCCCAATGGTGTGAAAATCGCCCATAGAATGCCAACAGTGAGCAAAATAGCCCATAGAATCCCAACAGTGTGTAAATATCTCATAGAATCCCAACGGTGTGAAAATATCAAATAGAATCCCAACAGTGAGCAAATAGACCATAGAATCCCAACAGAGAGCATATGGACCATATAATCCCAGCAGTGCGTAAATAGCCCATAGAATCCCAAAAGTGTGTAAATAGCCCAGAGAATCCCAATGGTGTGAAAATCACCCATAGAATGCCAACAGTGAGCAAAATAGCCCAGAGAATCCCAACAGTGCGCAAATAGCTCAATGAATCCCAACAGTGTGAAAATAGCCCATAGAATCTGAACAGTGTGCAAATAGCCCATAGAAACCCAACAGTGAGCAGATAGCCCATAGAAACATCAAAGAAGCGCTTCACAGGAGGCTCCAAAGCACTGATGATGTCGCCTAGCCAGGGGCGAAACGTTTGCAACAAAAACTTCCAGCTCGGCGAACAGAACCGCAACATAGACCATAGAATCCGAACAGTGAGCAAATAGCCCATTGAATCCCAATAGTAAACAAATAGCCCAAAGAATCCCCACAGCGTGTAAATAGCCCATTGAATCTCAACAGTGTGCAGATAGCCCATAGAATCCCAACAGTGTGTAAATAGCCCATAGAATCCCAGCAGTGTGTAAATAGCCCGTTGAATCTCAACAATGAGCAGATAGCCCATAGAATCCTAATAGTGAGCAAATGGACCATAAAATCCCAGCAGTGCGTAAATAGCCCATAGAATCCCAAAAGCGTGTAAATAGCCCATAGAATCCCAACAGTGCGCAAATACCCCATAGAATCCCAGCATTGCGTAAATAGCCCATAGAATCCCAAAAGCGTGTAAATAGCTCATAAAATCCCAACACTGAGCAAATACCCATAGAATCCCAAAAGTCAGCAAATAGCCCATAGAATCCCAACAGTGTGTAAATAGCCTATTGAATCCCATCAGTGAACAAATAGCCCATAGAGTCCCAACAGTGTGTAAATAGCCCATAGAATCCCAACAGTGAGCAATTAGACAATAGAATCCCAACAGTGACGAAAAAACGCATAGAATCCCAACAGTGTGTAAATATCCCATAGAATCCCAATGGTGTGAAAATCGCCCATAGAATGCCAACAGTGAGCAAAATAGCCCATGGAATCCCAACAGTGTGTAAATATCTCATAGAATCCCAACGGTGTGAAAATATCAAATAGAATCCCAACAGTGAGCAAATAGCCCATAGAATCCCAACAGAGAGCATATGGACCATATAATCCCAGCAGTGCGTAAATAGCCCATAGAATCCCAAAAGCGTGTAAATAGCCCAGAGAATCCCAATGGTGTGAAAATCACCCATAGAATGCCAACAGTGAGCAAAATAGCCCAGAGAATCCCAACAGTGCGCAAATAGCTCAATGAATCCCAACAGTGTGAAAATAGCCGATAGAATCTCAACAGTGTGCAAATAGCACATAGAATCCCAGCAGTGATCAAATACCCATAGTATCCCAACAGTGTGTAAATAGCCCATAGAAGCCCAACAGTGAGCAGATAGCCCATAGAAACATCAAAGAAGCGCTTCACAGGAGGCTCCAAAGCACTGATGATGTCGCCTAGCCAGGGGACGAAACGTTTGCAACAAAAACTTCCAGCTCGGCGAACAGAACCACAACATAGACCATAGAATCCGAACAGTGAGTAAATAGCCCACAGAATCCCAACAGTGTGTAAATAGCCCATAGAATCCCAACAGTGAGCAATTAGACAATAGAATCCCAACAGTGTGTAAATAGCCTATTGAATCCCATCAGTGAACAAATAGCCCATAGAATCCCAACAGTGTGTAAATAGCCCATGGAATCCCAACAGTGAGCAAATGGCACATAGAATACCAACAGTGTGAAAATAGCCCATAGAATCCCAACAGTGATCAAATACCCATAGAATCCGAAAAGTATGTAAATGGACCATAGAATCCCGACAGTGTGTAAATAGCCCATTGAATCCCTACAGTGTGCAAATAGCACATAGAATCCCAACAGTGCGTAAATAGCCCACTGAATCCCAGCAGTGAAAAAATAGCCCATAGAATCCCAACAGTGTGTAAATAGCCCATTGAATCTCAACAGTGAGCAGATCGCCCATAGAATCCCAACAGTGAGCAAATGGACCACATAATCCCAGCATTGCGTAAATAGCCCATAGAATCCCAAAAGCGTGTAAATAGCCCATAAAATCCCAACAGTGAGCAAATACCCATAGAATCCCAAAAGTCAGCAAATAGCCCATTGTATCCCAACAGTGAACAAATAGCCCAAAGAATCCCAACAGTGTGTAAATAGCCCATAGAATCTCAACAGTGAGCAGATAGCCCATAGAATCCCAACAGTGTGTAAATAGCCCATAGAATCTCAACAGTGAGCAAGTAGCCCATAGAATCCCAACAGTGCGTAAATTGTGCATAGAATCCCAACGGTGAGCAAATAGCACACAGAAACCCACCATGAGCAAATAGCCCATAGAATCCCAACAGTGTGTAAATAGACCATAGAATCCCAACAGTGCGTAAATAGCCCATTGAACCCAACAGTGTGTAAATAGCCCATAGAATCCCAACAGTGAATAAATAGCACATAGAATACCAACAGTGTGTAAATAGCCCATAGAATCCCAACGGTGTGCAAATAGCACATAGAATCCCAACAGTGCGTAAATAGCCCATTGAATCCTCACAGTGAACAAGTAGCCCAAAGAATCCCAACAGTGTGTAAATAGCCCATTGAATCTCAACAGTGAGCAGATAGCCCATAGAATCCCAACAGTGAGCAAATAGCTCATAGAATCCAAACAGTGAGTAAACAGCCCACAGAATCCCAAACATCAGCAAATAACCCATAGAATCCCAACAGTGTGTAAATAGCCCATTGAATCTCAAGAGTCAGCAGATAGCCCATCGAATCCCAACAGTGTGTAAATAGCCCATAGAATCCCAACAGTGCGCAAATAGCACATAGAATCCCAACAGTGAGTAAATAGCCCATAGAATCCCAACAGCGTGTAAATAGCCCATTTAATCTCAAAAGTGAGCAGATAGCCCATAGAATCCCAACAGTGTGTAAATAGCCCATTGAATCCCAAAAGTCAGCAAATAGCCCATAGAATCCCAACAGTGTGTAAATAGCCTATTGAATCCCATCACTGAACAAATAGCCCATAGAATCCCAACAGTGTGTAAATAGCCCATAGAATCCCAACAGTGAGCAATTAGACAATAGAATCCCAACAGTGACGAAAAAACGCATAGAATCCCAACAGTGTGTAAATATCCCATAGAATCCCAATGGTGTGAAAATCGCCCATAGAATGCCAACAGTGAGCAAAATAGCCCATGGAATCCCAACAGTGTGTAAATATCTCATAGAATCCCAACGGTGTGAAAATATCAAATAGAATCCCAACAGTGAGCAAATAGCCCATAGAATCCCAACAGAGAGCATATGGACCATATAATCCCAGCAGTGCGTAAATAGCCCATAGAATCCCAAAAGCGTGTAAATAGCCCAGAGAATCCCAATGGTGTGAAAATCACCCATAGAATGCCAACAGTGAGCAAATAGCCCAGAGAATCCCAACAGTGCGCAAATAGCTCAATGAATCCCAACAGTGTGAAAATAGCCGATAGAATCTCAACAGTGTGCAAATAGCACATAGAATCCCAGCAGTGATCAAATACCCATAGTATCCCAACAGTGTGTAAATAGCCCATAGAAGCCCAACAGTGAGCAGATAGCCCATAGAAACATCAAAGAAGCGCTTCACAGGAGGCTCCAAAGCACTGATGATGTCGCTAGCCAGGGGACGAAACGTTTGCAACAAAAACTTCCAGCTCGGCGAACAGAACCACAACATAGACCATAGAATCCGAACAGTGAGTAAATAGCCCACAGAATCCCAACAGTGTGTAAATAGCCCATAGAATCCCAACAGTGAGCAATTAGACAATAGAATCCCAACAGTGTGTAAATAGCCCATTGAATCCCATCAGTGAACAAATAGCCCATAGAATCCCAACAGTGTGTAAATAGCCCATGAATCCCAACAGTGAGCAAATGGCACATAGAATACCAACAGTGTGAAAATAGCCCATAGAATCCCAACAGTGATCAAATACCCATAGAATCCGAAAAGTATGTAAATGGACCATAGAATCCCGACAGTGTGTAAATAGCCCATTGAATCCCTAGTGTGCAAATAGCACATAGAATCCCACAGTGCGTAAATAGCCCACTGAATCCCAGCAGTGAAAAAATAGCCCATAGAATCCCACAGTGTGTAAATAGCCCATTGAATCTCAACAGTGAGCAGATCGCCCATAGAATCCCAACAGTGAGCAAATGGACCACATAATCCCAGCATTGCGTAAATAGCCCATAGAATCCCAAAAGCGTGTAAATAGCCCATAAAATCCCAACAGTGAGCAAATACCCATAGAATCCCAAAAGTCAGCAAATAGCCCATTGTATCCCAACAGTGAACAAATAGCCCAAAGAATCCCAACAGTGTGTAAATAGCCCATAGAATCTCAACAGTGAGCAGATAGCCCATAGAATCCCAACAGTGTGTAAATAGCCCATAGAATCTCAACAGTGAGCAAGTAGCCCATAGAATCCCAACAGTGCGTAAATTGTGCATAGAATCCCAACGGTGAGCAAATAGCACACAGAAACCCACCATGAGCAAATAGCCCATAGAATCCCAACAGTGTGTAAATAGACCATAGAATCCCAACAGTGCGTAAATAGCCCATTGAACCCAACAGTGTGTAAATAGCCCATAGAATCCCAACAGTGAATAAATAGCACATAGAATACCAACAGTGTGTAAATAGCCCATAGAATCCCAACAGTGTGCAAATAGCACATAGAATCCCAACAGTGCGTAAATAGCCCACTGAATCCCAGCAGTGAAAAAATAGCCCATAGAATCCCAACAGTGTGTAAATAGCCCATTGAATCTCAACAGTGAGCAGATCGCCCATAGAATCCCAACAGTGAGCAAATGGACCACATAATCCCAGCATTGCGTAAATAGCCCATAGAATCCCAAAAGCGTGTAAATAGCCCATAAAATCCCAACAGTGAGCAAATACCCATAGAATCCCAAAAGTCAGCAAATAGCCCATTGTATCCCAACAGTGAACAAATAGCCCATAGAATCCCAACAGTGTGTAAATAGCCCATAGAATCTCAACAGTGAGCAAGTAGCCCATAGAATCCCAACAGTGCGTAAATTGTGCATAGAATCCCAACGGTGAGCAAATAGCACACAGAAACCCACCATGAGCAAATAGCCCATAGAATCCCAACAGTGTGTAAATAGACCATAGAATCCCAACAGTGCGTAAATAGCCCATTGAACCCAACAGTGTGTAAATAGCCCATAGAATCCCAACAGTGAATAAATAGCACATAGAATCCCAACAGTGTGCAAATACCCATAGAATCCCAACAGTGTGCAAATAGCACATAGAATCCCAACAGTGCGTAAATAGCCCATTGAATCCTCACAGTGAACAAGTAGCCCAAAGAATCCCAACAGTGTGTAAATAGCCCATTGAATCTCAACAGTGAGCAGATAGCCCATAGAATCCCAACAGTGAGCAAATAGCTCATAGAATCCAAACAGTGAGTAAACAGCCCACAGAATCCCAAACATCAGCAAATAACCCATAGAATCCCAACAGTGTGTAAATAGCCCATTGAATCTCAAGAGTCAGCAGATAGCCCATCGAATCCCAACAGTGTGTAAATAGCCCATAGAATCCCAACAGTGCGCAAATAGCACATAGAATCCCAACAGTGAGTAAATAGCCCATAGAATCCCAACAGCGTGTAAATAGCCCATTTAATCTCAAAAGTGAGCAGATAGCCCATAGAATCCCAACAGTGTGTAAATAGCCCATTGAATCCCAAAAGTCAGCAAATAGCCCATAGAATCCCAACAGTGTGTAAATAGCCTATTGAATCCCATCACTGAACAAATAGCCCATAGAATCCCAACAGTGTGTAAATAGCCCATAGAATCCCAACAGTGAGCAATTAGACAATAGAATCCCAACAGTGACGAAAAAACGCATAGAATCCCAACAGTGTGTAAATATCCCATAGAATCCCAATGGTGTGAAAATCGCCCATAGAATGCCAACAGTGAGCAAATAGCCCATGGAATCCCAACAGTGTGTAAATATCTCATAGAATCCCAACGGTGTGAAAATATCAAATAGAATCCCAACAGTGAGCAAATAGCCCATAGAATCCCAACAGAGAGCATATGGACCATATAATCCCAGCAGTGCGTAAATAGCCCATAGAATCCCAAAAGCATGTAAATAGCCCAGAGAATCCCAATGGTGTGAAAATCACCCATAGAATGCCAACAGTGAGCAAAATAGCCCAGAGAATCCCAACAGTGCGCAAATAGCTCAATGAATCCCAACAGTGTGAAAATAGCCGATAGAATCTCAACAGTGTGCAAATAGCACATAGAATCCCAGCAGTGATCAAATACCCATAGTATCCCAACAGTGTGTAAATAGCCCATAGAAGCCCAACAGTGAGCAGATAGCCCATAGAAACATCAAAGACGCGCTTCACAGGAGGCTCCAAAGCACTGATGATGTCGCCTAGCCAGGGGACGAAACGTTTGCAACAAAAACTTCCAGCTCGGCGAACAGAACCACAACATAGACCATAGAATCCGAACAGTGAGTAAATAGCCCACAGAATCCCAACAGTGTGTAAATAGCCCATAGAATCCCAACAGTGAGCAATTAGACAATAGAATCCCAACAGTGTGTAAATAGCCTATTGAATCCCATCAGTGAACAAATAGCCCATAGAATCCCAACAGTGTGTAAATAGCCCATGGAATCCCAACAGTGAGCAAATGGCACATAGAATACCAACAGTGTGAAAATAGCCCATAGAATCCCAACAGTGATCAAATACCCATAGAATCCGAAAAGTATGTAAATGGACCATAGAATCCCGACAGTGTGTAAATAGCCCATTGAATCCCTACAGTGTGCAAATAGCACATAGAATCCCAACAGTGCGTAAATAGCCCACTGAATCCCAGCAGTGAAAAAATAGCCCATAGAATCCCAACAGTGTGTAAATAGCCCATTGAATCTCAACAGTGAGCAGATCGCCCATAGAATCCCAACAGTGAGCAAATGGACCATATAATCCCAGCATTGCGTAAATAGCCCATAGAATCCCAAAAGCGTGTAAATAGCCCATAAAATCCCAACAGTGAGCAAATACCCATAGAATCCCAAAAGTCAGCAAATAGCCCATTGTATCCCAACAGTGAACAAATAGCCCAAAGAATCCCAACAGTGTGTAAATAGCCCATAGAATCTCAACAGTGAGCAAGTAGCCCATAGAATCCCAACAGTGCGTAAATTGTGCATAGAATCCCAACGGTGAGCAAATAGCACACAGAAACCCACCATGAGCAAATAGCCCATAGAATCCCAACAGTGTGTAAATAGACCATAGAATCCCAACAGTGCGTAAATAGCCCATTGAACCCAACAGTGTGTAAATAGCCCAGAGAATCCCAACAGTGAACAAATAGCCCAAAGAATCCCAACAGTGTGTAAATAGCCCATTGAATCTCAACAGTGAGCAGATAGCCCATAGAATCCCAGCAGTGATCAAATACCCATAGTATCCCAACAGTGTGTAAATAGCCCATAGAAGCCCAACAGTGAGCAGATAGCCCATAGAAACATCAAAGAAGCGCTTCACAGGAGGCTCCAAAGCACTGATGATGTCGCCTAGCCAGGGGACGAAACGTTTGCAAACAAAAACTTCCAGCTCGGCGAACAGAACCACAACATAGACCATAGAATCCGAACAGTGAGTAAATAGCCCACAGAATCCCAACAGTGTGTAAATAGCCCATAGAATCCCAACAGTGAGCAATTAGACAATAGAATCCCAACAGTGTGTAAATAGCCTATTGAATCCCATCAGTGAACAAATAGCCCATAGAATCCCAACAGTGTGTAAATAGCCCATGGAATCCCAACAGTGAGCAAATGGCACATAGAATACCAACAGTGTGAAAATAGCCCATAGAATCCCAACAGTGATCAAATATCCATAGAATCCGAAAAGTATGTAAATGGACCATAGAATCCCGACAGTGTGTAAATAGCCCATTGAATCCCTACAGTGTGCAAATAGCACATAGAATCCCAACAGTGCGTAAATAGCCCACTGAATCCCAGCAGTGAAAAAATAGCCCATAGAATCCCAACAGTGTGTAAATAGCCCATTGAATCTCAACAGTGAGCAGATCGCCCATAGAATCCCAACAGTGAGCAAATGGACCACATAATCCCAGCATTGCGTAAATAGCCCATAGAATCCCAAAAGCGTGTAAATAGCCCATAAAATCCCAACAGTGAGCAAATACCCATAGAATCCCAAAAGTCAGCAAATAGCCCATTGTATCCCAACAGTGAACAAATAGCCCAAAGAATCCCAACAGTGTGTAAATAGCCCATAGAATCTCAACAGTGAGCAAGTAGCCCATAGAATCCCAACAGTGCGTAAATTGTGCATAGAATCCCAACGGTGAGCAAATAGCACACAGAAACCCACCATGAGCAAATAGCCCATAGAATCCCAACAGTGTGTAAATAGACCATAGAATCCCAACAGTGCGTAAATAGCCCATTGAACCCAACAGTGTGTAAATAGCCCATTGTATCCCAACAGTGAACAAATAGCCCAAAGAATCCCAACAGTGTGTAAATAGCCCATTGAATCTCAACAGTGAGCAGATAGCCCATAGAATCCCAACAGTGAGCAAATAGCTCATAGAATCCAAACAGTGAGTAAACAGCCCACAGAATCCCAAACATCAGCAAATAACCCATAGAATCCCAACAGTGTGTAAATAGCCCATTGAATCTCAAGAGTCAGCAGATAGCCCAAAGAATCCCAACAGTGTGTAAATAGCCCATAGAATCCCAACAGTGCGCAAATAGCCCATAGAATCCCAACAGTGAGTAAATAGCCCATAGAATCCCAACAGCGTGTAAATAGCCCATTTAATCTCAAAAGTGAGCAGATAGCCCATAGAATCCCAACAGTGTGTAAATAGCCCATTGAATCCCAAAAGTCAGCAAATAGCCCATAGAATCCCAACAGTGTGTAAATAGCCCATAGAATCCCAACAGTGAGCAATTAGACAATAGAATCCCAACAGTGACGCAAAAACGCATAGAATCCCAACAGTGTGTAAATATCCCATAGAATCCCAATGGTGTGAAAATCGCCCATAGAATGCCAACAGTGAGCAAAATAGCCCATGGAATCCCAACAGTGTGTAAATATCTCATAGAATCCCAACGGTGTGAAAATATCAAATAGAATCCCAACAGTGAGCAAATAGCCCATAGAATCCCAACAGAGAGCATATGGACCATATAATCCCAGCAGTGCGTAAATAGCCCATAGAATCCCAAAAGCGTGTAAATAGCCCAGAGAATCCCAATGGTGTGAAAATCACCCATAGAATGCCAACAGTGAGCAAAATAGCCCAGAGAATCCCAACAGTGCGCAAATAGCTCAATGAATCCCAACAGTGTGAAAATAGCCGATAGAATCTCAACAGTGTGCAAATAGCACATAGAATCCCAGCAGTGATCAAATACCCATAGTATCCCAACAGTGTGTAAATAGCCCATAGAAGCCCAACAGTGAGCAGATAGCCCATAGAAACATCAAAGAAGCGCTTCACAGGAGGCTCCAAAGCACTGATGATGTCGCCTAGCCAGGGGACGAAACGTTGCAACAAAAACTTCCAGCTCGGCGAACAGAACCACAACATAGACCATAGAATCCGAACAGTGAGTAAATAGCCCATAGAATCCCAACAGTGTGTAAATAGCCCATAGAATCCCAACAGTGAGCAATTAGACAATAGAATCCCAACAGTGTGTAAATAGCCTATTGAATCCCATCAGTGAACAAATAGCCCATAGAATCCCAACAGTGTGTAAATAGCCCATAGAATCCCAACAGTGAGCAATTAGACAATAGAATCCCAACAGTGACGAAAAAACGCATAGAATCCCAACAGTGTGTAAATATCCCATAGAATCCCAATGGTGTGAAAATCGCCCATAGAATGCCAACAGTGAGCAAAATAGCCCATAGAATCCCAACAGTGTGTAAATATCTCATAGAATCCCAACGGTGTGAAAATATCAAATAGAATCCCAACAGTGAGCAAATAGACCATAGAATCCCAACAGAGAGCATATGGACCATATAATCCCAGCAGTGCGTAAATAGCCCATAGAATCCCAAAAGTGTGTAAATAGCCCAGAGAATCCCAATGGTGTGAAAATCACCCATAGAATGCCAACAGTGAGCAAAATAGCCCAGAGAATCCCAACAGTGCGCAAATAGCTCAATGAATCCCAACAGTGTGAAAATAGCCCATAGAATCTGAACAGTGTGCAAATAGCCCATAGAAACCCAACAGTGAGCAGATAGCCCATAGAAACATCAAAGAAGCGCTTCACAGGAGGCTCCAAAGCACTGATGATGTCGCCTAGCCAGGGGGCGAAACGTTTGCAACAAAAACTTCCAGCTCGGCGAACAGAACCGCAACATAGACCATAGAATCCGAACAGTGAGCAAATAGCCCATTGAATCCCAATAGTAAACAAATAGCCCAAAGAATCCCCACAGCGTGTAGATAGCCCATTGAATCTCAACAGTGTGCAGATAGCCCATAGAATCCCAACAGTGTGTAAATAGCCCATAGAATCCCAGCAGTGTGTAAATAGCCCGTTGAATCTCAACAATGAGCAGATAGCCCATAGAATCCTAATAGTGAGCAAATGGACCATAAAATCCCAGCAGTGCGTAAATAGCCCATAGAATCCCAAAAGCGTGTAAATAGCCCATAGAATCCCAACAGTGCGCAAATACCCCATAGAATCCCAGCATTGCGTAAATAGCCCATAGAATCCCAAAAGCGTGTAAATAGCTCATAAAATCCCAACACTGAGCAAATACCCATAGAATCCCAAAAGTCAGCAAATAGCCCATAGAATCCCAACAGTGTGTAAATAGCCTATTGAATCCCATCAGTGAACAAATAGCCCATAGAGTCCCAACAGTGTGTAAATAGCCCATAGAATCCCAACAGTGAGCAATTAGACAATAGAATCCCAACAGTGACGAAAAAACGCATAGAATCCCAACAGTGTGTAAATATCC